>NW_028280732.1:0-21330 GCF_059751315.1 Micrasema longulum | reverse complement strand
TTAGTTTTTTATTGATTGAATTTTTTAAGATCCTCCTAACTTTAGAATCTGTTTTTACTATTTATTTATTTTTTAATGTTTTGTTTACTATATACAAATTTATTTTTTAAATTTATTTTTTACACCTTTTAGTTTGTTTTTCCACAATGTTTTTTTTCTCTTTTTACTCGGTATTTTGCTGTTTTTTTTATATGCTTTTTGCTGTACACATATATTTATTTTTTATTATGACTTTAAATATGTTTCTTGCTATGTATTCTGTTTTTACTACACATTTTGTGGGTTTTTAAATATTTTTTACTATGTTTTTACTACATTCATTTCTATGTTTTTACTACATTTTTTTACCACGTTTTTACTAAATTTTTTACTGTGTTTTTCACTTCGTCCACACTACCTTTATAATTGTTTCTATATATTGGTTACTGTTTTTTATAGATTTTTTTGACTGTCTTAGAACGAGGTAAATAACCCTAGTTAGTTAGTCAAAGCAACTTTGTATAAATTGTAATTTTGTGTATGTAATATAATATAAAAAATAAAATAATGTTTCTTACTAGAAATGCTTGGGATTTTCTATGCAAAAAATTAAAGGGATTAAAGGGGTTAAAATAAAAAAACGATTAGTACTCTAACACGGGTACTTAAGAGAATCATGACTGGGAATCCAGGGGGTAGAAGAAGAATTAGAAGATCTAGGCCGAGGTGGGAGGACGACGTAAATAATTATGCAACACAGAGCCTACAAGTCGCAAATTGGCGGAGTTGGAGGCCGACAAGGCTCTATCGAAGAAGAAGAAGACCATTTCTCTTGATAGATCTAATATATTTTGGAATTATGACTTAAGGGTTGTATAACAAATAAATAATACACTTGATTCAATTGTACACTATTAAGAAAAAACTTATTTTTAAATAATATCAATATAACATAGCAACACTACGTAAATGTATTAAGTTATTAAATATATTAATTATTTGTTGACAAAGAAGATAAAAATTATCCCATGTGATAAGAGAGTTTATATTTGCTCAGTAAGATAAGAGTATCGAATTTATATACATAGGTACTAATTATATGTAAGTGTAACTGAATATACAATTTGAGAGAAATATAAGATTTACCTATTCCTAAATTAGCGTACATTCCTTCTTTAAATTCTGCGGCCGCTCTTCTTGCTATTCTTTCCCTTAGTTTCATTACTGGAGTTTGCACCGAACTTGATTTTTCTTTTAATGTTGTGAGTTTTTCAATTCTTTTTTCATAATTCTCTCCTAGAAAAATAAACCACAAGGAAAAATAGCATTTGTATAAAGTGAAAGAAAATGTTTTGATATATTATACTTAGCATGTAATGTAACTCTATAAACACGTAACTCAAGATAAAAACCTTTTATTAATCTGTGTACAAATATTCCAGGAACATGGACATTATCTGGATCAATGCAATCAACTATTTCTTCAACTTCAGCAACAGTAATCTTAGCTGCTTTACACATTGCTGGATTGAAATTTCTGGCACTTAATCTGAATACTAGATTTCCATGTTTATCTGCTTTCCAAGCCTTGATGAACGCGTAATCTCCCGTAATAGCTTCTTCCATTATGTAGGGTTTACCATTGAAAATCTGAGCTTGTCTTGGTTGACTAGGTATATCCACCTGATTAAATGGAAACATCATGTTAAGGCAATTTAACAAAACAATTATTGAAACTTAATGAGCATTTTATACTCTACGTATTGAAATACTATTAGTGAAATTACTAATATACTATTTGAAATCATAAATCGTAGCACAAAGTTATTATTTCTTTTGATTCAAGTTTTATTTATTTTGGTTGTGGTTTGGCATCTTAAAACTTGCGGAGGTGTAAATAGAGTTATTGAAAATAAATTATATAAGTGAATTACTTTTCCATCAGTTGAATACTTGATGGGAGTACCCCCTTCATGAACTAGTGTTCCAAAGGCAGTGGGAGTAAAAAATGCTGGAATTCCAGCTCCACCAGCCCTGATACGCTCCGCCAAAGTTCCTTGTGGTGTAAGCTCCAGCTGGAAAAGCAATATTTTGGGTAAAATCTAAAAGTAGTTATATATCCCGCACTATGAACTTAAAACATATTAATAGTAAAAAATGACATTATGGCATTTTTTGTTAGGACTTTAAATTATCTATATGTGTGTAAAAATTGTATATCCTGACAGAGTTGCGTTATTTAAAAAAAACACACTATAAATAAAACTTTGTTACAATTCGCTACTGAAGTAAAAACAGTTTTTACTCTCCCCTAAAAAATAAGGCAATTTTGGGATTTATGAGTTTTACAAGTTAGGCCGGTGATATTATTATTATTAATTTTTTTTGCACCACAACAGGCCAGGAGGCCCAATTACAGTGGTGAGTTACATCACAGAATACCCAGGCTTAAGAAAAATCACATTACATTTTTGTGTTCTCACCGGGAATCGAACCCGGAACCTTCAGTATGTGAGTCAAGCGTCTTGACCACTACACCATGGAGGCCGCAACAATGGTTTGTGCATTCATTAGAATAATCGATTGATGGATATAACCGAACAATTCATAAATGGTGATGAGAATATCCGATTGATCAACTAATACATAGTAAATTATGGCTAAAATAGTCGATCATGCACATTACTAATTTAGAATAACAAGTACAAGTACTCGATCCACAATACAAGTAAAAATGTTTTTTTTTTGTGATAACATTTCATAATATCATTAACATGGTCTTATAAACAACAATTTTGTGCGATAAGATAATAGCAAAGTTGACGCAAACTCAATTAAATCCCAATTCAAGCTAAAAACGCTCGCTTGAAAAATGATATTTGACCTGTAATTAAACATGCTTAAAAAATATATTTTTCATAATGAGAAAACATAATGGACAATGAGAAAACATAAATCCTGAAAAAGGGAATTGAGTGGAGATAAATCCGTTTGAAATATAAGATTGTTATCAATATTTTTTGTTTTAAAAGTGAGTATTTAAAAAATAAAGGCAGCATCAAAACTCATTACCGCATTTTTTCCTAAGTAAATAGGAAGAAAAAAAAGTAAAATTTAACTTTTTAAATTACTATGTCTACTAGGCACATTACGAGAAATACTATTTATACAATTTTGTTTTTATATGTAATAAACTGTTTATAATTTGCTGAACTATTTTTTTACATATCATCATGATTGTAGAACAATACATCAACATTACATGAGAGGTTTAAAAATTTTTCAGACACTTTATGTCAAAACTTAACAAGTACAAAAGAATATCATTTGATACTTAGGCCAGTTATATATATATATATATATATGTATATTTTATTTTTTTTAAACCTAGAATAAAAAGCCTTTATTTATTTAATAAACGCCTAAAGGGCTTTTACAATATACAGTTAAAAGTACAAATATAAAACAAAGTCAATGTCGCATTTATCACACATCCATCGTTGTTCTAAGATCATGACGATAGGATTCATTGAATCTCCTGCAAACGTCAAACAATTATAACTATATAATGCGATTCAACAATGAATAAATTCAAATTAAGAAATTAATAAATTCAAGCCAACAAACGAATAAACACAAATCTATTGCCAAGCTGTATTGTCTTGCACATACTCTATGATTCCATAATAGGTCTTTCCAAGCAGCCTGTGCTTGACATAATCTTTAAAAAAAAATTCTTGGCAAAGCCTGAATATCAAGAGCTAAATATTTTGTTATGGAAGCGTATGCAGTTTGAGGCAAAATATTTTTTTGATTGGCACAGCTAGTTTATTTTGTGTTAATATTATGGAAATCTCTATTCCGTTTAGTCATTAATATTTTTGTGCATGTACATTAAATTTTCATAAATATATTGACATGTGGCTGTCAATATGTTAATCTTTTTACTTCAATTGGAAATGTATTATAAACATTTAATTTATTTTTGCACTTCATATTTTTGTAATTATTTACTTATGTACTGAATTTCACTCATAAAATAAATAGAAATGGAAAAAAAAAACATTACAATATTAAAATGAGTTCAGACCTCGAGTTCACCGCCGAGATACTGTTTCTCAAATTCTGCATTTTCTCCAACATATGAAGCGATCATTCTCTTAATTTGTCGTTGCTTCAACCATAAACCTAAACCGAATTTGTCAACTCCTGGAATAAGTAATGGAATCTGTAGTCATACAAATACTATAAATATTTCAAATAGGTTACATTAGGCAAAAAAACTTTTTTTTAATTTTTCAATATTTTTTATGGTTACATATTTATAACAGCAATTTACATTTAGTCATATATACAAAAGGTTTAATGAGTAGTAAAAGTAAACATAGATATTTTTTGTTTTTTTGTGGTGAGACATCTAAACTGCCCAATTAAGGATAGTTTCCCTGTTTTAAGACAGAAAAAATATTTATTTACAATCTGTTATTTTTTCATAAATATTATTAATTTAATATTTTTTTCATCCTTTTTGTTGGATTTAACATTTTTATAATTAATAATTCAAAAGGACATTAAATTAAAATATAATGTAAAATAACAAACGTGAAATAATAAAAAAAATAGGTATACGCTTATAATTTTGAATAAAATTATATAGTAATAAATTAGGTATTGTAAATCAAGATTGAATTTGTTTTTTTTTTTTTTTTAAATCAAAGTTAATTTTATAGTAATATAAACAAGACATTTAATAGATAATGATTGTGTTATCTAAATTTGTTAAAATGATATCAACCGATCTATTCCAATCAAGATAAAAGTCATGTTTTTCTGGCAAAATTATTTTCAACCAGACACTTTTTTATTCGAGGTATGTAGTTTGCGAACAACCCCGGTCTTACTGACAAGGTTGGAAACATTGAACTAGACATGTTTCTCACATCTCGGTCATCTAGTTCGCAAACGAGAAGAGCGCTGAACTAAATGCATTTTCAAATTTTTGTGTCATTTGTATCTCTAGTTCATTCATTGGCTATGATTAATTTTTAGTAAGGAATTTGGTCTTGAATTTATGAATTATATGGTTTAAAAAAAATGATTTACAAGATTTGTAGATTTTTTAAATGTTATTAGAATAAAAATGCAATAAAACGTACAGGCTGAGAAGTATTTACAGTTAAATGAAACAGGTTGAACTGGCTGTGGTGGAGAGGAGGATAAAAAATGTGTTTTAAGTAGAAAACTCACAAATGATGATTTTCAAGTTACCTAGTTGATAGATGACTTTGTGTATCCCGTTTCGCTTATTTCCAACAACGGCAGTTGCAGACTTGAGATTGGTTGCAGGATTCAAATGGCCAAAAAAGCAATGAACCGTTTGGAGAAGATTTGGCGAGATCGAGGTATATCAATAAACACAACGGTTGATGGAAGCCCTGGTATTCTCCATTTTCCTTTATAGAGCTGAAACGTGGACAGTGCGTGCCTAAGAGAGGAAGAGGATCGATGCATTCGAGATGTGGTGTTGGAGAAGGCTGCGGCTGGTGTGCCTTGGACAGCCAGAAGGACGAATGCATCGATACTGGAAGAGCTCCATATTACAACTCGTCTGTCGGTGGTGTGTCTGAGGAGGATACTGTCTTAATTTGGACATATTGCTAGATGTGAGCCAGACAATCTAGAAAAGGCAATAATGTCAGGTCGAGTTGAAGGTAGGAGAAGCCGGGATAGAATTCCATATAGATGGACTGACCAAATAAAGGAGACTTTGGGGTTAAAATTTGATGTGTCGGTTCGTCGGGCTGAGGACAGATTGGAGTGGAACAGACTAATCAGAAGTGTTCACGGTAGTCACGATCCTTAGCATTGAGATACCAACTTGGAAGAAGAAGAAAAAGTTGAGCCCCGGGATATTTTAATGTAGATTTCTCAAACAATTTATTACTTTAAATATAAATATACTCTACTGTATTTATTTTTGACAACACGTCTGAAAAAATGTATTTTGTATTTATAAAACTAGTCATACTTATAATACCTATATAAAATTTTCATTATTATTTTTTTTTTAAAGAAATATTTGCGTTCTTACGATTTACCCAAATGTTTCATTTTTAGGGCCATTTTAAATGAATTGTAAAAAACTCACTATTAGAAAATGGAAATAAAGTTAGAGTAGAGTGGGATTCGAACCACGGACCATTGGTCCGTGAGTCCGAGACACTAGCCACAGGACCACAACCCGATTTTATTATGCAATATTTTCAATACAAATTGATTCTTATTAGTTCAAACAGTCCTGGTGCCCATTAGAAACATTCTCGCCTCAAGAAATCTGATTTGTTTGGATGAATTGAATGACATTTGTGTGAAAATGTAATTTTATGACCGATATAAAAATAGATTATAAACCTCAACAGGTTAAATGTAAATGCAACTCATATTTAAACTATGTTACTTTACTACCAATGTAAGATGCTTGATTCACTACATGGTCTCGCTTTGGAGTAGACCCTTAACATAATTATATACAATGTCAATAAAATTAAGTATATTATGCTGATTTAAATAAAAAATGGTTTGTATTGTTAAAAGGAGTTCATTATAAGTATTATTTATTACCTGCGTTATTAGATACAACAGTCAGATCTTTCGCACCATGCTTTAACATGGCAGATATTAAGTTCTCAGGTATTCCACATAATCCAAAGCCCCCCACCAGGACTTTAGAACCATCTTTTACATCACAGATAGCTTCTAAAGCACTGTTATACAATTTACCACATTTATTTGTGCTATAACTGCAAGATACGATCTGAAAAAGCACACTTGAGTTTTTAATAAAACCAATTTAATAATGTAATAAAAAAGACGCACTTTATTATTTCATTTGTTAAAGTTGTATATTCTGTTATCATATAGTTTTTAATATATTGGGCGTATTTTTTACTCTAAATAATACAAATTACACCTGTATCTAACAAACCTATATATAAAATAATGTAAATTATTTGATAAATGCTTTGAATTTATGCAATAAGAAATATATGAAGTTTATAACCTGATAAAAACATGAAATACATTTATTACATAAAATACAGTATATATGAGAAAAAATAAATGACGCAGTAATATAAAAAGTTAAGTGCTAATTTATACACAATACCTTAAAAAAACTGTCATATCTCTTATCAAAACAATTACGCCGAATAGCGAAACGACCAAACGATAAAGCAGCCATTTTTAACTAAATAGAGCTGAGAAACGTCACCGCTCAACGTCAAATTCACAGATTATACATTTTAGTACAAGACAGAAGACAGGTGCGACATTTAGAACAACGGTTCTGTAACATAATTTTGACAGATATGCAGTACCGTCTAGCGGCGCGGCGCTACAATCGCCTTAAAAGCCTTTTTGCGGGAAATTCAAAGTCAAAAAATCTTTTCAAATAAAAAATTCAGGAAGCGAAATAAAAATGCAAATTTTAGATAAGACATATTTTTAATAATATAAATATTAGCATGGTCTAAAAATGACAATAAAAATATTTTGAGTTTGTCCAAATTTTTGTAGACAAGAACTGGATTCAACTTCCTAGAGAGCTGTTAAAATAAATTTATTACAAAAGAGATTAAGAACATTTAAAATAAGGGAAAATAGAAGTCTAGGCATCTAAAGAGCTTATGCAATATGGGCAGAATAGCGAATGTTACACAATGTGTACAGTGGCCACTTAAACCAGGCAATGACGGGTCATAAGCTTTGTTGATACCTAGACTAGACTAAACTATATTCCCATCTCTAAAATCTTCTTCATCAATGTTGTAATATGTTTATTTAAAAAGATATCACATCAATGTAATTATGGATAACTGGTAATAAGTTATTGTTTACAAATACCAGCACTATACCAACACCGACTAAATGTAGGGGAACCCAGGGTGGAACGGGGCACCGGGGCGGAACGGGAAATGGGCAGGAGATTCGCTAAGTACGACATAGATGCGTGAACTTCGCGCACAACAGTCAGTTTACTGCGCTGCGCTATATGAAACGGTTGCTACAAAAAAATTGCAAAAAAAATATTTTATTATATTGTATAATTGGGACGAGTACCTTTTTGGGTCCAGGGTTCATTTCCCATTGTGCCCCGGGGTGGGGCAGAATGGGAAATTTCCCCTTTTTTAAACACAATTTTTTTACAGTAATTATGTATTTCGGGAAGTCAACCACTTGTTTTTTTGTAGATAAATAAGTAAATAAATGTACAAAATGACAAATAATTATGTTATTCATTTCAAACTCTCACAAATTGCAATCGAAGCTTAGCTATCCCTTTCCGCCCCGGGTTCTCCTAGGTATTGACTATACTCGATTTAGAAATTCAGAGGTTGTCAAACTATTTGTCAAACCAATACCTAATACCTCCAGCACAACCTAGATTCAAGGCCTAGATACTGAATTGATGAAAACCATTTTTTGCCGTTTGGTAACGTCAAAAATGTTTAGGTTATAAACAGTTTACTTAATGGTCTTTGAAAAATTCTGACACAAAGGTAACTGAAGATCTGTGTATTTAAATATGTATATTTTTCAAATAATAAATACCTGTAATTCATAAAGATAATTTATTTTTTTTAAACCCGCCTGTACAGAATGTGTACCATTGGACATTTTGTTTTGAGGATTGTTCACTAAACATTTATTCAAACCATACATATTCACATATGACAAATAAACAACAAACACGGTAAATAAACCAATAAATTCATAATACGTGTTGAATGATGAATATCATGTAAGTACATACAATACATAATCATAAAGCATAAGAGGTTCTGTTAAGGAGACAAATATTTAGCGTTGATTTTTAGTAAAACGATGTTAAATACATATTTATATTTACCCTGGAGTAATAAGTCGGTGTAAAATGTCCGCAATGTATAGATTAAAGCCATTTTAATCGTACAATCGAGTCAGTGGAAAACACGAAAGTGTAAACCTTTGGACAAGATTTATAAATATATTTCCGTGAAAAATTTCAACGCTTATCAGTTCGTGGTTTACCTCTTCGTTCTTATTCTCAAGACACTCTCTTAATACCCATCCACAATTTATTTTTCTTCTCTTACTCATAATGTGTCCATGTGGCTCAACTGAGAAATTACCTCCCATCTACCATTAAAGATGTTACTACAGTATCTCTGTTTAAATCACGTCTGAATAAACATTTCCTATCTATTCCTTAATCTCCCCTCCTTTCCCTTTGATTGATTTATTTAGATGATAAATAGATTTACGTATTTTGTACATTTATTCAATATTCAATATATTCTACATTTATAAATTTATTTTATATATTCTATATTTTTAGATTTTTTAGTTTTATTTTCTACTGAATATGTTTTGTAACTTAAATTATAAAAATAAAACTTTTATTGTATCGGTTGGTTGAAAGAAATTGCCATTTGGCAATAAGCCCGCCAATAAAACAATTAACGTTTTGTACAAAAAGTCTAATAAATAAAAATAAAATAAATATAATTTCCTTTGCAATTGGGAACACAGCACTTACAAACCATTTTTGTATGCCAAAATCTTTCTTAGATAGGCAGGAATAGTTTACGTACTAATTTTACTTTATTTTAAAAGCAATTTGCTACATTTGAAGCAGAAAAACACGAGCTGCGGTTTGTCAGATGAAAAATAGTGGAATATATTTGCAGATGTATGAAAAACACAAGGCTTACCATAGAATTCATAACGTTCGCTACGGCATCTTTAACCAGATTCTGCCCTGCGCTTTGACTGCCAAGGCTTTTAGATCTAGTAGGTATTGCTACCACCCTACTACCAGTCATAACACTAGATCGTCAAACGTTGTCAAAAGTACAATATTATTTATGTTGTCAAATGTTGCCAATTTGTGTGGAATTTCCAAAACTGCAGGGTATTATGTCGGCACCTAGTTGGTGGCCTAATTTTGTGATGTACAAAGTTATGTGGGTGCACAGAATGAGAGCAAGTAAAACAGGGTACTTACGTTTTACACAAAGATTTATTCACGAAACTAAACTACTGAAGCTAACACATTGAAAGAAGGATTCTAATAACTATATTAGGCAAAATAAAATGAAGTTGGTAAATCTAAATTGGCGGTAATTTTGTGCCTCGAAGACGCGTGCGGTGAGGTCGGAATCCGGTAGTATTCTCGAAGCCGGTTTGGCCTGTTCGTACGCTCTACGTCGGCGTTCGGCAATGTTCGGCTCGTGCCGTCGTTGTCGACCCGCCACACAGCCCCCTTCCAAGTTTTGAAATCTGTTTTTCAAAACTGACGCTGTATCCCCCTCCTGCCGCTACGCGTTGTGTATGCCGGTTGTTCTGTTGGTGTTTCCGTTTCTGCTGGACTGGCTCGTTCTTCCGCTGTCTGGAACGCCGGCTTGCACCTGTCCAGCGAAACCTTTTTATGTTCGCCATCCACGTCCAGTGTTACCGTCTTTTCCGCCCTGGTGATGACCTTGTAGGGCCCCTTGTAGTTCGGCATCAGGGGTTTGTACACTCTGTCGTCCCTCAGAAACAAGTGTGTGGCTCTCTTTAGTTCCGGGTGGATGAAAACGTTACCTTTATTGTGGTGCTCGACTGGCCTTGGTTTGACGTTTTGCATGAACTTTACCAGTTGCCTAGTGTAGGAGTCCGGGTCAATGTAGTCGTTCGTCTGCTCCAGGATGTCTGCTGGTAACTTTAGTTTGCACCCATACAGCATCTCTGCTACTGAGTGCTCTGCATTCGTGCGCAGTGTGGCCCTCAGTCCGAGTAGTATGGTGCTGATCGATTTTGTCCACGGAACAGGGTGGTGAGCTTTAATGGCCGTCTTCAGCGTTCTATGAAATCGCTCGATCATGCCATTACTTTGTGGATGGTAAGGCGTCGTGTTGGAGTGTGCTATGCCTGATCTGGAACAAAACAAGTTAAAGTCCGTAGACATGAATTGCCTACCCTGATCAGTTATAATTTTCTCCGGTACGCCGTATCTCGCAATCCAGTTGTCCCAGATGGCTCTGATGATTGTGTGGGTCTGGATATCTGCGATAGGGATTACTTCCGCCCATCGAGTGTATCGGTCGATACATGTGAGGCAGTACCTCAGTCCCTCTGATGGTGGAAAAGGTCCGATGAGGTCGACATGGACCACGCAGAATTTCTGTCTCGGCATGTCGATCTTGATGATCGGTGTCCTCGTGTGTTTGTTGACTTTGCTCTTCTGACAGGGTATGCAGGCCTTCGTCCAAGCTGCGCAGTCTGCTTTCATATTTTTCCAGACGCCTCTTTGACTGATGGTCTTGGTCGTGGCGTCGGCTCCTGCATGGTTGAGGTTATGCACTTGGTTGAAGAAAGATCTCTGTAGCGTTTTTGGGATGTACGGTCGCATGTTGCCTTTGTTGAGATCGAAGACGATTTCTTGTCCCTGCATGTTGGTTTTGATCAGGTTCAGAGCAGTGTTCTTGTCGTCCAAGAGTGCGAGTAGTTCGTTGTCCTGCCTTTGTTCTTTATGGATCTTTTCGAACGATATGTTTGCCTCTTGTTCGATCATGTCGATTCTTGATAAGGTATCGGCGACGACGTTGTCTTCTCCTTTTATGTATTTGATGTCCGTGCTGAACTGTGAGATGTAGTCTAGATATCTGAGTTGTCTGGGGCTTTCTTTGTCGTGACTTTTCCTTCTAAACACGAATTGTAATGGTTTATGGTCCGTGTATATACAGAATTCTCTGCCCTCCAGATAATGTTGAAAGTACCTTACAGTCTCAAAAATGGCTAGTAGTTCCCTGTCGTACGTACTATATGAACACTGAGCCTTGTTCAACTTTTTTGAGAAGAAACTTATCGGTTTGTAGTTGATGCCGTCTGTGGTTTGTTGTAGCACGCCTCCGATTGCGTAATCTGAGGCGTCTGTCCACACTGACATCTTGCTGCTTTCCTCTGGGTAGCTAAGCTTAGTGGCGTTGATCAGCGAGTTCTTGACCTCTTCGAAATCGTGTGTAGTGACTTCGTTCCACTCTACTTTTCTGTTGTCATTCTTTTTTGCTCCCTTGAGGTAATCGTGTAGTCGTATCAATTTGTGTGCTGCTCGTGGTATGAATCTTCGGTAGAAGTTTCCCATGGCCAAGAATCTTCTCAACTGCTTAATGGTTTCTGGCTTGTTGAGGTTCGTGATGGCTTCCACTTTTGTTGGCGAGGGTCCGATGCCTTCAGCCGAAATTTCATAACCAAGAAATAACAGTGTTTTCTTGGCAAACTCGCATTTAGATGGGTTTACCATCATTCCATGATCTTGAAGTCGCTGGAACAAAGCTTTTAAGTGTTCCACATGTGTTTCTTCGTCTGGTGAAGCGATCAATATATCGTCGATATATGCGTGTACTCCTTCTAGACCTCTTGTGACTTCGTTGATGTGCCGTTGGAATGTTTGTGCAGCGCATGATAGTCCGAATGGCATTCTTACAAATTCAAATAACCCGAATGGTGTGGTTATAGCTGTCTTTTTAATGTCAGTTTCATTAATTGGAATTTGGTGATATGCTCGTTGTAAGTCAATTTTGGAAAAAATTTTACAGTTAAATAAGTCATTGCATATATCGTGGATATGTGGCAAGGAATAACGATCAGGTACCGTCTGTGCGTTTAAGCTACGGTAATCGCCACAAGGGCGATAAGTACCATCGCTCTTCTTCACCATATGCAATGGAGAGGCCCACTCACTCTTGGAGGGTCTACAAATACCTTGAGCCACCATGTGATCGAACTCTTGCTTCGCCTGCCTCAGTAGTTCTGGGGACAGCCGACGAGTCTTACACATAACGGGTTTGCCACGGGTATCTATATGGTGGATTGTGTTGTGTTTATCCAGCCCTGCGTATGGTTTATTGATATCTACTAGTTGTGGATACTTCAATATGAGTGAGTGGTAAATGTTGGTTTTGTCTGTTAATGATATGGAACATGTTATGTTGTTGTTTGTGGAGATGTCAAATGCTCTGACTATCTTGCCGTTTGTATTGTCTACTAACCGTTTGTTCCTAACATCTACTAACAGGTGGAAGTTGTGGAGAAAATCTGCTCCTATAATAGGGCGTGTCGTATTCGCTATTATAAACTTCCATGTAAACATTTGTTTACATCCCAGATTCAGTGTTACCGTGGTAACTCCGAAATTCTGGATCGTAGTCCCGTTCGCTGCATAGAGAATTAGCTTAGACTTTTCTCCATGGCGTTTGTGTAAAGATCTAGGAATTAATGATATTTCCGATCCGGAGTCAACGAGGTATGACACACCGGTATCACGATCTTTAACAAAGAGACGTGTTGTGTTGGTTGAATCAGCCGCCTCCGCTATGATTCGACCATCTAGTTTTTTGAAGCTAGATGCGGTTTAAATTCACATGGTGTGACGCATTTCTTAGCTTGATCGCCAAATTTTGTGTGGAAGTAACAAAGAATAGTTTTCTTGTTATTTCCGTTGGCCCTATAGCTTGTTTTGTTGAAATTGTTGTTGTATTTGTTGTTATTGAAATTGTTACTGCTGTTACTTGTTGTGTGTTTGAATCTATTGTTATTGTTGTTGTGACTATGCTGTTTGTTGATTGTGTGAAATAAACTCTCTACCTTATGGGTTAGAGCTTGTACGGACTGTTCTAAACTACAAATGTTATTTTTATTGTTGGTACCTACTACCGCTACATTATCCTGTGTGTACACCTGTATTAGGCGATCTGCTATCGTCGCTTGCCTATCCCAGTCATCTTCGCTTATGGCTAAATGCGCTTGGATCGTCTTGGGCAGTTGTTGTATCCACAAGTATTGCAACGTCGTTTCGTCTATTTGTAAACCTATTGCTAGCGTCCGCATCTCTCTAAGTAGGCTGGATGGGTTTCGATCCCCAAGCTGTAAGGAAGAAAACAGTTTTTCTCTCCTTCTGTCCTGTGGACAGCCCATGCGTTGGATTATAGCTTCCTTCAGCCTCGTATATTTTGCTCGGTTCGGTTCCATGAGTAAAATATCTGAAACTTGTTCTATGTGCGCTTGTTCAAGTTTTGACACTAAGTGACTATAACGTGCGTCTTCTGAAACTATGTTTGCCAACTCGAATTGTGCTTCTATCTGTTTAAACCAAAGTTCGATGTTGTTCACCCATAGCTGTGGTAGTTTAACGCTAATCCTATCCGTGTGGAACATGTTGTTTGCTGTGTTGATATTTGTCAAGTCAGTGTTGTCCTTGTTAGCCATTGTTTACAGTTTAAAAATATTCGTTTTTAAAAAAAAAATTCAGAAAAATGTATGTAATAATGATTACAGTATAAGTTAAAATATTGAAATAAAAGTATTCAATAATGAGTGTAGTTGTATTAAAAAGTTAAGTTTAAATTATTAGATTTAAATTTAAATTTAAATTTAAATTTCAAACAAAAATATTTATTTTTTAAATGTCAGAGTCACTATTTGTTATGTATGTACTGTGCAAGTTATAGAAAAGAAAATTAAAAACAGAAAATTTAAATAATTATTTTACCATACGGCGGAACACATTTTCCAACTATTAGGTATTTGTATTCTCCAAGCCTGAGTGGTCCCCTCAATATTAATATTCCTTTTGATTGTCCGTTGTACAATATATCAAGTTTAAAAATGTTTATGGTAAAACTTCAAATCTGTAACACATAATAACATGCATAGCCTAGGTTAAAAATATAAACATATATAGTACAGTCACACGATATAATGTATATAGAAAAAAAGTATGGATACTAATGTCCACGTACTAAGTTAAACATTCGTCGGCTTAGCCGCCCGAATATCTGTTTGTTTGATAGTTTCAAGTTGTTTACAAAAATAAAATTTTACAAATTGCAAGTATTGTGAACGACTGCGCCAGCTGAAAAATATTTCCGATAGATTTCGCTGGTAAAAAAAAAAACTTACTCCCGCAGTGCGTTCACAAGGAGAAAACTTTCGGATGCCTACGTCACGCTTGTCTCGCCATATAATATTTGTCAAAAATAATTATGTTCCGGTACCCTGTAAGTACCTCTACTCAATCTGGCACCCTATGTAAATGTTCGTGTGAATTGTTTGTGTGTTCGTCTCAAGAAAAATAAAAAAAAATAAAATTTATATGTGTTGTAGGAATGTATTACTCGGCGTGCGATTTTTGGTGAGCGAGTCGCTCGAACGTATTATATTATGTTTGTTTATAATAATTTTAGTTAAATTATGAATCACCTGTTTGAATTAATCCCGGCCGAGTAATATTGTTAAGAAATTAATCACAGTTTAATCAATTCACTAGTTACATTAATTACATTTACATTAGTTACATTTACATTGAAGATTGTTACCGACAGAAAAATTCACTCGATTCGCTCGGTCTTTGAAAAATCTAATTCTATTATATATTATAATTATTATAATATAATTCTATTATACTAAATTAATTAACCTTACAATAAGTTAACCTTGAAATAGATTAACCTTGATTAATTACAAATAAATTAAAAGTGCAATCAAATTAAAAATGAAATTTTAAATTTTTCATGTACCGACCGAAAAAAAGTAATTGTTGTACAATTTTGTCAAGCGAAGATATTTCTGTCTGAAATTTTGCGCAATTTTTATGGAATTTGAATGGGGTCACCGTGATTGATTGTTTAATGTTGTGTTTTCGTGTTCAAACGTCGGGGTATACCACTTTTATGTCGGCACCTAGTTGGTGGCCTAATTTTGTGATGTACAAAGTTATGTGGGTGCACAGAATGAGAGCAAGTAAAACAGGGTACTTACGTTTTACACAAAGATTTATTCACGAAACTAAACTACTGAAGCTAACACATTGAAAGAAGGATTCTAATAACTATATTAGGCAAAATAAAATGAAGTTGGTAAATCTAAATTGGCGGTAATTTTGTGCCTCGAAGACGCGTGCGGTGAGGTCGGAATCCGGTAGTATTCTCGAAGCCACTGGGGTGACAGTCCCTATTGCGAAGTGTTTTACCCCCCTTGTGTTGGTAGTCATGGAGTTTTACCCCCCTTGTGTTGGTAGTAATGGAATTGGTAGTATCGCATCGCTATTTCGAGTAAGCGCTACGCACTTGCTACGTACGAGCGCTGATGTCGCATCATGACGTCACACAGTTAGAAAAAGCAAATGGCGCATGTGTGAAAAACGGTTTAAATTTAAAACCTGTGTTAATCTTAAATCTACGGCGTGCGTGTCCTGTTTTCGTTATTTTTTCGGTTTGTGTCAGTCTTCTCACCTTTTCTCTTCTATTAAAAGCAAAAAGCGCGTGTGAAAAATGGTTTAAATTTAAAACGTGTGTTAACCTTAAATCTACGTCGTGCGTGTGTCTTCTCACCTTTTCTCTTCTATTTTTCTCGCCTGTGATAATTATAACAATGTCAAAAAAGTGTTGTATGCTTTCTTGCCATGTATCCGGGGACATCGTCAAACTATATCGCTTTGCCAAAATTAGACACATCACATAGTAGAATTCGCTATGCATTTCGCGTATGTCAAAGACATTTTCAGGCAAAGTTCATTGAGGGAAACTGTAGGCTACTTCCTGAAGCAGCACCGGCTTTATTTACTGAAGAACATATAGCCAAGGAAGCAAAAATAAAAAAATAATATACCACAAAACTGCGCTAATTTTGTCCCTTGCTTTGTTGAAAAACTCTCCCAAGGGTTACATACTCGTGCAGAAAATTTTTGCATCGCCTTCAAGACGAACCTTATATAGACTTCTTGGAGGATTGAGTTTCCGAACAGGAATAAATGCAAACACAAGAGCATTTAAAAAAAATATTAATTAATATTTAATAATTTCGCTGTCACCATAACTATCTTTTGGTGTGAAAAATGAAGGACTCCAAAGGCTTCTCGATTTTGGAATTGAGAAAAAGCCAGGTTTGTTTTTTAAAAAAAAATTAGTATTGCAAACAAATTATTTAGTTCCATTTGTAATGTCATAATTTTGAGAATATATATTTTTTTCTTATTTCAGATTTGCGGACCATGCCTTGGTTTTTATGATAAGGGAGATTTTTTATGATATTGCTTACTATTTCTGTGAAGGGACAACTCCTGCCATTCAGTTAAATGTATTCGGGAAGTGTACGCTGCTGTTTCAGACACTGGTTTTATTATTAAGGCCAGTATATGTGACCAAGGTGCAACGAATGTTGGAGCACTTAAATATTTAAGAGAAGAAACACGAAGAATGTATTTGATTAATGGGAAAGATTATGGTAATAATTATTTTTAATATTTTATTAATAAAAAACTTTGCATTTATACGTCAATCATGAAATTAATATTAGTTAGAAAACAAGGTTCTGGTATTCAAAATTACCCATCATCAAATGTTAACATAAACTTGCAAAGGTTTGTATTTACACCTAATGATGGGTGATGAATTCTGAATACCCAAGACTTGTGTACTAACTAATATTAAACTCGTATGTGGTGTATAAATACAAAGTGTTTTTTATTTAAAATTAATTCTACAAATTAATTTCTAAAACGGTAGATAGAATTATTTTTATTTCCTTAGTTTATAAATGCAAAATTACATTCAGATTTTCTTTACAAATATTTTAAATAATACTACTTCAGTTTTATATTATGTTTAATGTTTTATTGAAATTTGTTTGCAGATGAAACATTTTTTGAAATATGTAGTCATAAGGTTTTTATAATTTATGACCTCCCCCATTTGATAAAGGGGTTAAAAAATAATTTTCTAAATAAAAATACATCAACTGAGGCTAAAATTTCAAGTTGTAATGATTTAATTTTTGTGCATGAACGGGACGCAAGGATTGGAGATGTGAGGTTATTGAAATCAATACACGATGCACACATTATACCTGATAAAATCCGAAAAATGAAAGTAAGCAACTGAGTGTTGAATGAAAGGACGGTTGCTGCTCTTCGTTTTGCTGCAGAATTTGGTATGTATCTAAATGTGCCGGATGAGATCAAAATATGAATTAAAAATATTTAGTCTTTAATAAATACTTGTTTTTTTCTATTTCAGAGTCATCACCCAAAAAATTAAGTTTGTTAGCCACCAGTGATGTCGTCTTATTCTTCGACAAACTCTCCGACAGTACAAATGGTGCTACCAACTTTTCCAAGGGTAAAATGAGATACATTGCTACACCGCAGTCTACACACCATGCATTTTGGATTGATGCTATTAACAAATTGAAGAAAATGAAATTTGAATTCAGGAAGAGAGACGATTGTACCATCTCTAAAAAACTATATTTTGACCATCAAAGGTTTTCAAGGGCTCTGGGCAGACTTGCATCAGGCTGGTAATAAAAAACTAGTTCTGCGACGTCTCAACCAAGATCCATTGGAAAACTTTTTTGGTACAATAAGAATGTACAATGGAAAGAATGTGAATCCAACATGCAGAGACTTTGTCAACACTTTTAAGTCTGCACTTATTAGTAATTTTTTGTCGTCACACTCTCCGACACTTAACTGTGAAGACGATAGAGGGCGCATGATACTAAACCTGAAAGAGTTTTTAAGTTTCTCTCGTGATGGTCCCACATTACTTTCAGAACCTGAGCTCAATAATGAATCTAGGATGTCATTATCTAGTTTGTTAATAGCAGAATGCAATAGCATTACTGTGCATGATGTATCTATTTTACGCTCTCAACAGGAGAGAAGTAAAGTTGGAGCCCATGGATATTCTGCTGGTTGGATTTGTCGTAGATTGTTAAGTGACAATATTTGTGAGGCCTGCAAACAATCCCTTACTCAGTCAGAAGCTTCAATTCATCACAAATATGTATTGTTGAGAGAGAGAACTGGTTATTATTTAAAATTAGCATATAATAGCCTTCTGAATTTATTAACAAGGTGGATTGAAATTATTAATGGGTATTTAAATAATCCAAATAATCTTATTCAATCAAATATCCATAAAAACTTGCAGTATATAATAGAGGAAAATTTAAATTTTGAGTGGTTATAAATGTAATAAAAGTAAAATTTGTAAAGCTGATTTTTAAATTACAACTATTCAATTAGACACAGGAAATAAATAAAATATTGTCAGGAAAATATGATTCTATTTAGAATGTAAGTAATTTTAGAAGTAATTTTACTTGATTCGAATCTAAATGTTTTACAAAAATTGGCTGTTGTAAAAAGCAAAAAATATTAATCATTAATTTGTATTTTAAAATCATTAATTTGTATTTAAGTAACTGTTATTTATTTACTCTTGCATATAAATACAGATGGTTTTTATCACATATTTTTAAATAAACAATTCTTATTGACCTATTTATTTATTTATTGTTGCAAAATGAATATGTTATGTATTTGTATAGCTAAAATACAGTATTTCTTTTAAATATGGACCTTTATTGTTCACATCATTATTGCAAATTAAATATGTTATGTCTTTTTTTAGCTAACATACAGTATTTCTTTTAAATATGGACTTCACTTTATTTGTTCAGTACACAAAATATGACATTTTTGCTTTTAATGTGCAATAAGTAGATATTATTTTAATAAGTAGCATTAAGCTGTTGCAATTATATTCTGAGATAAGAGCTATTCTAGCATTTTTAAATTTTTCCGTAATCATAACTTCCAGAAAGAAATTTTGATGTGAAAAGGGGCTAATTATTTTGAAATTTTTTGTATTATATAAAGTTGATGTATTCTGAACTGGGAGTATGTGCACATTCCGTTATACTAGGATCCCTATTGATTTTCTGATCCCACTTGGAGCAAGATCCCACGGTATTGGTTGATATAGATTTTTATCCACATCTGTCAACAGTCATATATCTTTTAACAAGATATTATTATGGTATCAATAAAATAAATAGTCCAGAGATTGATTCTCAAAGTGTATTCCTTGTTCATTGATTCTCCTTAAAAATATTGTTTTTGTTGGTTACAATATTTTTGCGATTATGTCTCGATAATACAATACACTAAATACAAAATATAACAACCGTTTACAAGTGAACAATACAACACTGTTCTTTCCCAGGATCCAAGTGGAATTATTGTATTGTCCCAGAATATTGTCTTTTGTGGTTGATGCTGTTTATTAGACAATATTTTCATATCTTTTATATTGTACTCCTGTAAATGGAACTTTAAGCTATGCATTAAAACATGCAGGATCCCGCTAATACGAGGATTTCACTGGATTGAATTTTTTTCATTCTGCAAAAACCTAGATTGAAAATCAGCTGCAGGGTTGGAAGCCCTAATCTGAACCACGACACATTATTTTTCTTTTATGCGTTTTAAAGTTGTATCAAATTTAATTTAAATGTAATGTTTTATTCTGAATAAAGACTAAAATATATACATTAAAACTATAAACATGTTATATAAGTATATATATATATATAGAATTCAAATAAGTTTAGCTCTTCAGAAAGTATTGTATTCCAATGTTATCTTTTTTTGTTGCATAAATCTGTATTATATCAACTTAAATATATCCATATATGTATTGAAGCGTTCAATTGGCATGTTTTTCTTTCCAGAACTTAAAATAAAAATTGTCATGTTTAAGTATGTGTTCCATGTTGGCGTTTTTTCATCCAATTTAACACTGAATCAAAGTTAACAACGTAAACTAAATTATTAAAAAAATCATGTTCCATATAAAGTGTCTTTTTTTTCATCTCCTCTGTCTTCAAAGCCTTTTTACCATTAATGATCAGTGTTAGGGCAAGTTTGCTTTATAAAAGTTTGTTGTTAAATGTGGTGAATTCACTTTTAAATCACAAAAAAGGAAACTAAGATTTTTTATTAAATTTTATGGGTTGGCAATCAATTCCCAAAACTCATTATTTTCGAAATGCAGAATCATTAATGATAGAGAAGCTTTAATTCCTTCATAATATAAACTTGTAGTTTGATCAGTAGTAATAATTAAAAATCCGTGGTAAAAGTAACAATTTGGAAAAAAAGTGAATACTTCTGATTTTTAACTATTACTCATGATCAAGCTATGAGCTGTAAAAACTTTTAGGGAAAGTTTTGAATTTCCCGCGGATTTTTTTTTCGATGGATATAAGCGCCAACGTGAAATAGCGCAAATACAAAATTTGACCAATAGGAATGTGTTATTATACCTAAACGTCAATTAGTTGTTACGGCGCCGTAGTACTAAGTGGCAGATCTGAACTAGTAATAGTTCTACATTATCTCTGCTCGAAGCCGGTTTGGCCTGTTCGTACGCTCTACGTCGGCGTTCGGCAATGTTCGGCTCGTGCCGTCGTTGTCGACCCGCCACA
>NW_028280731.1:0-18900 GCF_059751315.1 Micrasema longulum | reverse complement strand
TACGGATCCATCCACCGAGCCACTACGACAGCGGCCGGGTGAGAGACGGGGCCGCATGGAAGCGCCCTGTCGCCGACACGGAAGCAGCCTTCAGAGCAAGGGAGGCCGCCACCGCACGCTACGCCGCTGATCCGGAGGACACCGGAGCGGCGTACACACTTCCGCCGAGCCACTACGACAGCGGCCGGGTGAGAGACGGGGTGCCACGGAGGCACCCGGTCGCAGAGGCGGACTCCAGGACGAAGGAGGCCGCCAACACACGCTACGCCGCTGATCCGGAGGACACCGGAGCGGCGTACACATTTCCGCCGAGCCACTACGACAGCGGCCGGGTGAGAGACGGGGTGCCACGGAGGCACCCGGTCGCAGAGACGGACTCCAGGATGAAGGAGCCCGCCAACACACGCTACGCCGCTGAGCCGGCCTACGCCGCTGAGCCGGCCTACGCCGCTGAGCCGGCCTACGCCGGAGCGACAAACGCACATTTACAAGGCCGCTACAATGAGCGGCATCGGGACAATGAGGCGCCACCCGCACACAGCCGAAGGGAGGACGCCGACGTACGCTACGCCGCCGGGCCAGGCGAGCCCGTAGCGGCACGTACTATACCACTGGGGGGCTACGAGTTTCGTGACCCGGTGAGCGCGTGGGTACAAGAGGGGCTACCCACGGAATACATGCCGCCGGGTGCCACCGGCGAGCCTGTGACGAAATACAGACAGCCGCCGGAGTGGCACACGTTCATGGCGAGGCAAACCGGCGCTAGGGATCTACCGCAATTCTCCGGCGACCCGCTAGAATGGCGAATATTTAAGGCGCAATTTGATCAATCGACACAGATGTGCTCCCTTACAAACGCGGAGAACATTCTCCGTCTGCAACGAGCCCTCACAGGACGGGCCAAGGCCACAGTGTCGTCTTTGCTGGTAGATCCCCGAAATGTGCCGGACATTGTGAAGATGTTAGAGGCCGCCTTTGGACACCCGGAGATCGTCGTGGACAGAGTACTGGAGCGGATAAGAAAACTCCCTAAACTGGCCGACAACGCATCCCTGGAGGCCCTGACGGACTACGCGGTCGCGATAAGAAACGTCGTATCGACCGTAGAGGGCCTCGATGGAAGCCACCTCTCCTCCCCGAAGCTTCTGTCCGAGATGACTCAGAAGCTGCCACGAGTCGAGAGGATGATGTGGATTATGTCACGAGCGGATACCGTGAGAAAAGCTACCCCCAGGGATCTGGCACTGTGGCTAGCGAGACTGACCGGTGCAATACCGAATGCGGGTTGCATCGGGATCAGCACGGAACCCGCCCGAGTGGAGAAAAGGCGTACCCAAGAAAGGCACGTGTTTCTCACTCAGGACAAAAAATGCCTGTTCTGCGACATGAGTGGACACGCATTCGGACAATGCCGGAAGTTTCTCCGGAAAACGGTAGAGGAGAGGTGGACAATTGTGCGTGCCAAGTTCGTGTGCTACGGATGCCTGGAACCGGGACACAAAACGACCACCTGTGAAGCGGCGAAGTGCGACGAGTGCCACGGGCGGCATCATCGGTCGCTACACCGCGAGAGAGTGGACAGTACGCCGAACGAGCAAGTCTTATTGACAAGGCGGACGGAAGTCCCAGTGACCTTCAAGGTAGTGCCAGTAACCTTGAAGGGCCCGCGTGGGTCAATGGAGATCCACGCACTACTAGACGAGGGTTCATCGGTAACTCTCCTCGAGGAGGATGTCGCCCGTGCAGTGGGCGCCACCGGGGCCTGCGAGGAGTTGAGACTCATCGGTGCCAGTGGGAACACGGACACGCTACAATCACAGCGTGTATCCGTAATCCTCGTTAAAGGAAACAAAGAATTTGGTGTCCAGGCACAGACGGTGCGGGTCATGGATCTGCCGCACCGCAACCGAAAGAGCACCAAGACACACGGGCCAGGCATCAAGCCGAAGATGTTAATCGGTCTTGATTACGCCACCCTAATGGTATCTACAGGCCCGCCAGTCCTACAAGAGGACGGGCGGCTAACCATCGAGACGGCCCTAGGAGCCGTCACCTACGGCGGGGCTGTACACCCCGCCTTTGAATTACCCCCAGACGGCCAGGGTGAAAGGGACTTAGCGGAACTGGTAAAGAAGAGCTTCGCCGTTGACTCGCTAGGTGTAACCACCCTGGAACGTTGCCGCGCCGCAGATGTGCGAGCGGCGGAGCTCATGAGCAGCTCAACCACACAACTACCATCCGGACGATGGGAGACCGGTTTACTGTGGGCGAAAGACGGAGATTCTTTGCCCTGCAACCGGCAAGCAGCCATGAAGCGGCTGCACTCCCTGGAAAATAAACTACGGAAGGATCCGATACTGGCGATCGCATATCGCGCCAAGATGGCGGACTACATTGAAAAGGGATACGCCGTCAAACTAAGCCGCGAGGAGGTAGACGCCCACCATTCGCGCAAATGGTACCTGCCCCACTTCGCGGTGACAAACCCCAACAAGCCTGGCAAGATAAGGGTCGTGTTCGACGCCGCCGCCCAGTTCCAGAGGACGGCGTTGAACGACCATCTACTGACGGGACCTGACCTGCTTTCATCCCTCCTCGGAAACGTGATCCGCTTCAGAGAGGGACGAGTAGCCATCGCGGCCGACATACGGGAGATGTTCCTGCGGATAAGAATCCGGGAAGCCGACCAGCAATCGCAGCGGTTCCTATGGCGGACGCAGGACGGGCAGGAGCCCGACACGTTTGTCTTCGCGTCCATGATGTTTGGAGCGAAGTGCTCACCCAGCAGCGCGCAATTCGTGCGAAACACAGTCGCACGAGCACACGCGAAAGAATTTCCCGCCGCAGCAGAGGCGATCGAGCACAATATGTACATGGATGACTACCTAGACGCCACAGACAGCGAAGAAACAGCTGCAAGCCTGGTACGCGATGTTACCCTCGTACTCGGCAATGGCGGGTTCCGGCTCACCGGGTGGGCTTCAAACAAACCAGATGTCCTGGAAGAAGTAAAGGCCGACGACCGGGCCAATACAGCAGTCACCATAGGGGAAGAAGTAATGACGGAGCGGGTCCTCGGGATCGTATGGGATCCCAAGAGCGACCTATTTATATTTCGGCACGGAGCCGAAAGTGCAGCCATCCCGGAGCGACCCACCAAGCGCGGCATGTTGAGCGCCGCCATGAGTATCTTCGACCCAGTAGGCTTCATTGCGTGCCTCACGATACGGGCGAAGATATTGCTGCAAGCCATCTGGAGGACAAACACAGGTTGGGACCAACCGCTGCAACCGGACCACGCCGAAAAGTGGTTGGAATGGCGCGACCTGCTGGCAGCGAACGGCTGTACAATACCGAGATGCTCGCTGCAAGGGCAGAAAGAACCCGTGACACTGCACGTGTTCTGCGACGCGTCAGAGCAGGCATGCTGCACAGTGGCATACTTTGTGGGGGCCGACACCACAAGTTTCGCAATGGCGAAGTGCAAGGTGGCCCCCCTAAAGCCTCTGTCAGTGCCTAGACTAGAACTCCAGGCAGCGCTACTAGCGGCAAGGATGGCCGCCACCATAAAAAAAGAGAGTCGAGCTCTCATCACCCAAACCGTGTTCTGGACGGACTCGAGCACGGTCCTGTGTTGGCTGCGAACCGACCCACTGCGGTACAGCACGTTCGTCGCAAACAGGCTGGGCGAGATTGACGAGCTCACAGACGTACGGGACTGGAAATGGGTCCCCACCAAGGACAACCCAGCCGACATAGGGACCCGCGACAAGGGCCCACCCGACCTTGCGAGGTCGGGACTATGGTTCGGAGGCCCCGGCTTCCTGAGAAAAGGGGAAGCCGACTGGCCGAAAGAGAAGAAGTTACTACAACAACCGGACGAGAAGACGCTGGAGCGGAAACAACCCCGCCACTTCGTGGGCCACATCAGACGGACGGAGGCCCTACCCCAGGTGCAGCGCTTCTCGTCGTGGACCCGACTCGTCAGGGCGACGGCATGGGTGCTGCGATTCATCGCACGATGCCGCCGCCACGAGTCCCTACCGTCCCCAGGGGGGACCTTTGAACTTCACGCCTCAGAAACACGGGCCGCAGAAATCATGCTGCTGAAGCGGTCCCAGGAGACGGCTTTCGGAGAAGAGCTGGAGCTCCTGAGACGAAAGGCGCCTATCCCGCCGCACAGCCGCCTCCATGCAGCGGCACCCTTCTTAGACAAAGAGGGAGTCATCCGGATGGGAACGCGCATCCAAGCGGCACAGAGCTTCGCAGAGGACTGCAGCGCGCCGCCTATCATGGACGGGACCTGCCCATACACCCGGCTGCTGATCACGCACAGCCACCGGAAGGGTGGCCACCCGGGAGTCGAGAGGACGATCGCCGACCTGAGAGCCAGCTACCTCATCCTGCGACTCCGCGGGGCTGTGAGGAAGATAACACGATGGTGCCCGCTGTGTAAAATGCTGCGCAGCCGGCCCCAACCCCCGCTGATGGGGCAACTGCCTGAGGCCCGACTGGCTTTCAGGACGCCGCCGTTCACGCACTGCGGGCTTGACTTCTTCGGGCCGATGATGATCACCAACGGCCGAAGAAAAGAAAAGCGCTATGGGGCACTGTTCACCTGCCTCACCACACGCGCGATCCACCTGGAGCTAGCGTCGTCCCTCGAAAGCGACTCCGCCATAATGGCCATAAGAAGGATGGCCGCCCGCAGAGGCTGCCCACACGCGTTATACTCGGACAACGCTACCAACTTCAGGGGAGCGGACAAAGAGCTGAAACAGGCCGTAGACGAGCTCCTGGCGGACCCCAGAATGCTCGCCGAACTTACAGTTCGCAAAATTGAGTGGAAATTCATTCCGCCCTCATCACCTCATATGGGGGGAGCGTGGGAAAGACTCGTGAGGTCTGTAAAACGAGCCCTCCACGCAACCCTCAACGAGCAGGCTCCAAGAGAGGAGACCCTCAAAACCATATTGGCTGAAGCAGAGTACACCGTGAACAATCACCCGCTCACGCATGTGTCAACCAAGCCCAACGACGAAGCACCGCTGACCCCGAACCACTTCTTGCTCGGGTCAGCCAACACACAGCCAACTCTGGCATATTATAACAAAAGGGAAGAAGGGGCCTGCCTTCATAAGCAATGGAGGATCGCCCAGAAAATGGCCGACATGTTTTGGCGCCGATGGCTGAAGGAGTACCTTCCCACCTTGGCGCACAGGAAGAAATGGCGCGAGCCCGCGCCTCCAATACAGGTCGGGGACCTCGCGCTCATCATGGACCCAAATCTGCCGCGGAATTCTTGGCCTCGCGGCAGAGTCACCCGTGCAGAACCAGCAGCTGACGGACAAGTACGAGTCGTCGAGGTGCGGACCACCAACGGCACCTACACCAGACCAGCGGTGAAGATCGCCGTACTAATGAAGGAAGAGGAACAACGCGCCCAGCAGGAAAATAGTACAGACTAGCTGCACGGGGGGAGTGTTCCGGACGCGTAAAATCGAATAAATTAAAATAATACAATAATTAGAAAGGATCCCCGGTAAATGTATAGAACTGATGGCTGGGCTCTCAATAAAGATAAAATGGTCACTTTCGAGCCTGGCCTCAGTATTACCGGGGAAAAATAGCTAGGTTAAAATGAATAAAATGTACAAAAATATATTATGTAAATGTCATGTTGCGCGCGTCGCGGCTGCCGACGAAATGGCCCGTACGGGCATTGAGCGCCCGTATTTACGCCACCTGCGGCCGGCGGCATGTAGCGAGTGGCGGGGAAAGATTACCCCCACCACTCCGAGGCAGCCGGCGCGGGTGGGATGGCCGACTCACGGAGCCCGACGCGCACCGCTTTATAAGGCGGTCAATTGGAGATATTAAATCAGTTGAGTTCCTAACTCTGAACAGTTCACACGTGTTTTATTCCGTTCTCCGTCCTGTTCGCCTTCCTGCACTTCGCTCTTCGCTCCGCTCTGCCTGCTGACTGCCTTCGCCTCTCTGCACCACTTGGACCGGGTGGAAAGTCCTTTTCAGGGCTATTGAGGTTGACTTGCGGTCGGCGCAGCTGTGCTCCTACCTTCCGACTTTGTCTTTGGCTCTGTCTGGGAGGGCGGCTTCCCACTTACGCCGGGAAGCTTGACTGCGGCAGACGCGGGTGACGAACCGGCGAAACTTTCATCGTGGTAACGCGTACGTTACAATTCACATCGTAGATTTTAGCCGTTCTTTCGCTGTCCATTCGCTCTACATGTCCAAACCAAAGCAGCATCCCTTTCTTGATTCTGTCGATAATGCATGTCTTAGTCTTACACACTTCACGGATCTCATTTGTGCACCTATCATACATCGTTTTACCACAAATTCGCCTGAGGGATTGCATTTCGACCGCATTCAACCTACTTTCATCATCATTTTTCCAATTCCATACTTCGCTCCCATACATTAGAGTTGGCACTAGAACTCCGTTGTGAACTGCTAGTTTAGCCTCCTGCGATAAACATTTGTTTGTCAAAGTAGATTTTAGTGCACCGTTCACCCTGTTCCCGGCGCTCACCCTCCTTTCAATATCTTTCTCAGTCTTTCCATCCCTAGTAAACATACTTCCCAGGTACAAAAATTCTTCTACCTGATTCAGAATACGTTCACACTGATCTCACATTGAGTTATATTTTCATCCCTTTCAAAAACCATCACTTTCGATTTATCAACATTCATAAGCAAATCGCTTTTCTTGCATACATCGTAGACTTTTGTTACCAAGAATTGCGGATCTCCTTTGCTGCTAACAAGAAGCACGGCATCATCCGCATACAGAAGACAGTTAACCGTTCAGTTGTCAGATGACAGAAGGGACCATCTGTATTTTTATTTATGTTTTAGTTTTTAAATGTTGTAATTAATATTTCAGTAAATACACGCAGCAAAAAAAAAAAAAAAATCAGCGTCATTTAGAATGGTAATTTATTATTGAAAAGCAACCCCAAAATATTTTAGTTTTTGGCAATTGAAATTGAGGCATATTTTCGCTCTCCTGAACATTTTTGAAAATTACAGCTGGTCCCTTCTGCCATCTGACTACCGAGTTGTACCACTCATTTTTGCTCCCATTCTTAAATCTTTTAGTTCTTTAATAATAATAATAATGTTTGAATAATTTATATAGAGCCATTTTCGTGAAAATCACCTAAAGGGCGCTGTACAATAAATAAATATCCCAACAAGTCTTGCAGCTACAGAGCGCTCGGACGGTTAGGATTCTAGTTCCTCGTCTCCAATTATGATATATTACAATTATGATATATATCAGCTAGATAACAGAACGTCTTGCAGCTACAGAGCGCATGGACAATAAGAAATCTAGACCCTATTTACATTTTTATTTTAATTTTTTTTATTTGACAATGAAGTTTAGAGTGATATTTTATTTTATTTTACTAGGGAAATCAACAGTTCTACATACATATTTTTAGTAAACAAACAGATATAGTGTATAAACTCAGAACTAATAACAGATTTCCACATAGTATACAAAGTTAGTAAAGAAAATATATATTACATATCAAATAAATACATACAATTTATACATATAAAAATGTTATTTTCAAGTACTCAATAATCAAAGATTTTTTAAATATTAATTTTAAGAACATTAAGTTACTGTAAATTGGGCGGGATAAAGACAAAAATGCTTGAAGAGAGGATAAGGAGGGGGGGGGGGGGAGATGTACATATTTATTATTATAATGTCTACTAAGTTACATAATACATTTTTAGTGTAAATTTTAAATCTGACAGAGTGATGTTTGTATAATCTATATTTTTAAATTTTGTATTGTACATTGAAAAAGTCCTACGAAAAAAAGCATTTTTAACATACGATGTTTTACTTATTGGTACATGAAACAGGTGGTACCGTCTACAAATCCTGGCTGGCACATGTATTGTTATTAAACCAAGCAGCTCTGTACAGTCAACCATTCTTGTCACAATTTTGTAAAGCAGTAGTTGGTCCGCACACACTCTGCGGTATTGTAGAGAAATGATTCCATGGAAGGTGGACGCAGTGAGAGTAGATACATAAGAAATACCGGTTTTGTATTTAAGGTACTTTATAAATTTGTTTTGAATATTTTCTATTCTACTTATATATATGGCATACTGGGGATTCCATATCTGAGAGGCGTATTCCAAATGGCTTCTGACTAATGTATAATATAATGATATAAGGGCCTTTGGATTATCAAAGTGTTTACTCATTCGAATTATGAAACCTAACATGCTCAATGCTTTGGAGGTAATTTTATTGATATGCGATTCAAAAAGTAGTTTTGAGTCTAAAACAATCCCAAGATCTTTAATTTCGTGCTTTCTCATTAGTATTTTAAAAATAAAATAAAAAGCAAATTTACAAAATTAAAAGTTAGATAACAACAAGTCTTGCAGCTACTGAGCGCATGGACGGTTGAAATTCTAGACCCCATTTACTAAATTTAGATATTTGATAGTTGATAACATTTACATAAAGTGATAAAAATAATATGATAGATAACATCACAAAAAGTCTTGCAGCTTCAAAACGCATCGATAAATGCAATTTCAACAACAAAAGAATGATTTTAAAAAGTTCATACAGTTATCGATGTATAATCTGGGTGTTGTGGTATATTATTCATAAATTCCTTCCATATCCTTTTTTTCCTACCTGCTGACAAGCCTCTACAATAGAGGCTTAGCGAGTTATTCCTTAAAAATATAAATTAATACATTCATAATTCGTTCGATTAGTTTCGGCGTCCTCAACCCAGATAACTAACTACGAATACATTCCCGACCGTCCACACGAGATGAACGCTCCCACACACGCGCGGCACATCACGTATCTACGTTACTGTACATTCGTACCGTACACGTGAGTGTGTGCTACGGTGTCTAAACACACACACGTTCACAAAAGTAAGTATTGATTTTTGTAGCGCCCGTTTGAAAGGAGACGTTAAATCGAGAAAAGAAGATTGCCGATTGATAATGAGATATGAATAACAAATCACAACGGAGATGGAAAACGTTTCAGAGAAGGGAGTATTGAAGCCAACGCATTCACAGGTCTTACGACCTGTCATTGGCTGGTTTAAGTGACCACTTTACACACTGTGTAACATTCACTATTTTGCGTATGTTTGAACATCCATGTTTATTCAATTCTTCCGTCTGTTGATCTTGTCTCTACCTTGTAGATGCTGAGGGGGGATTTTTAGAGCGACAGTGAAAGGGACATTAAAAGTTGTAAATGTAAATATTTGTTCGCGCTTTTCCTTACTGATTTTGGTTAGCAGAGGAAGAAATATAATCAATTCGTAATGACAAAAAAAAATTCTTACTTGTATGAGTGAATCCAAAGAAAGATATTTAGTCTTTAAAACGGATTCTGGTATATGGTGGATGCTTTCAATGTTGATTTTATAACAACAACAATTAACCATCACGCCATTTCCCCGTAGGGGTAGGCATCTCTGAATCATCCTCTCGGATAGAATAATTTCCCAATAATTGAGCTGCAAATAACTCACAGCGAAAAAATGGGAATTAAGTTAAAAAAATAAACAAACAAACCATCACGCCATTTCCCCGTAAGAGTAGGCAGAATGGATAGAACGCCATATCACTCTATCTTTGCGTACAGACCTCGCTTTTTGTACATTCATACATCTTCTCACGCACGCACGCCGATTATTCCTTCTCTTGACATGTCCATTTTCAAGTATTTGATGGACTTGATCGCGCCGTGTCTTTTTCAGTTTTCATTCGCATCGTAGATCCTTTTAGCCGTTCTTTAGCTGTCCATTCGCTCTACGTGTCCAAACCAAAGTGCACCCCTTTCTTGATTCTGTAATGCATGTCTCAGCCTTACATAGTTTATGGATCTCGGCATTTGTGCACTTATCATACATCGTTTTACCACACATTCGCCTGAGGGTTTGCATTTCGACAGCATTTATTCATTTTAATTTATTAATACTTTTACATTGTTTGTATTCTTTTTTTATACATAATAATGTTCCCTCACTGGGGTGTCCCGTGCCGAGGGAAACATTTTTCAAAATGTGGAACATGCCTAAGATTAGCTATTTAACAAAGTTAACATAATAATTTAATTTAATAATAAAATGTCACTTTTATATGTAAACCTTCTCACGAATCGAGTCCGGGACCTCAAACACGGTAGGCGAAGGCGTTAACCTCAATAATTTATATAAATACTGGCAGCACACTGTATTATAATTAGACACTGTATTTGTGAGATATATAATGTGTGTATGCATATATGTCCGTATATGTATATATATGTGAATGTATCATTATGCGTATACTAGTAAGTTTATATTTTTATATTTTGAAATATTTATTTATTTTTTTTATACTTTTTTTTGCACCACAACAGGCCAGGAGGCCCAATTACAGTGGTGAATTACATCACAGAACACCCAGGCTTGCGAAAAATCTTATTTAATATTCGTGTTCTCACCGGGAATCGAACCCGAAACCTTCCGTATGTGAGTCAAGCGTCTTGACCGCTACACCACGGAGGCCGCCTAAATAATATGATTATATTTAATTTGTGTGTTCTTCCTTTTGACTTTTAATTATTTTTATGTTTTAACATGCAATTGCCTAGCTAGGAACGAGGTATGTTCCCTTGTTAGCTGGGCAAAGTGTACAAACAAATGTTAGTAATATGATAAAATGTATAAATAAAAAAATAAAAATTGCTACCACCAAGTAACTTCAAAATCAGTGTTTTTGAGTTAGCTACTAAAAACACATACTTTTTTACCTCAACCAACAAAGAAGCACAATAATAGTGGTGAATTACAGTTCAAAACACCCAGGCTTGAGAAAAATCACATTTATTTTTTTATGTTCTCCCTGGGAATCGAACCCGGAATCTTTCGTGCACGAGTCAAACGTTACCATTACGCCACGGAGGCCTCTTATTTTTGTAATCTCGTACATAATGTTAGGAAAAACTAGTCGTGCATTTAAATAATAATAATATTAATATATTACAACAGAGATGAAGACCTACAATTTTCCATACCTATAATTTCAGGAGAATGCAGAAAGCTGGCTACAAGCTCACCCAGATTTTTACGTGTCACGGTGGGTTCGTGAGCTACCTGCATCGCTTCAAGTTCTCCGAGATCGACAGCTGCCCATGCGACGATGAAACTCCTCAAGATGTCCCTCACCTGCTGATGCATTTCCCCTTTTTCAGCTTTCAAAGACAACAGCTGGAGGCGCGATGCAGAAGCCTGGGTGAAAATCTTTGCGACATCCCATCGGTGATGGGTAATAAAGAACTCACACGAGAGGTAGTATCATACATATCAATATAGTGCAGGTAATTGGTAAAATAAACCAAAGTAGGAAACAAAATGCCAAACAGTCTTCTAGTGGAACAGAAGGCCGGTTGACAACTGTCAACAGGCTGGCTTCTCCTGAAAAGTTTTAAGTGGTTTCCTCTCCACATGAGCAAATGCTGAGAAGTAACTGATTGGCCCACATTAGAATATATTTCCTGATTCCAACAGTTTAGCTAAAATAATGTAACACAATAGCAGAAAAATCCTCTTTTTGAAATGAAACCTTGTATATTATAAGCAAGGTAGAAAATAATGCTCCCACTCCCATGTAAAAAAAAAAAAACAGAGATGTAAAATTTAATAGAAGGTAATATAGAAGTCTAAGCATTTACAGGGCTGATGACTTATCATTGGATGGTTTAAGTGGCCAATTTACACACTTTTACATTCACCATTTTGCCTATATTAAAACCTTCATATTTCTTTAGTTCTTCCATCTGTGAAAGTACTTCCTTCACATACCCGAAATGATTTCAAAGACCACTCATGCAAAAAAATAAAAAAATTTTCGTCAGTAAATGAGTCGTTCTTACAAAATTTTTAATTTCATTTATCGCGATTTTAAATGTATTTGCCTGTACAATTTTCACTGCCCCTTTCACTAAGAGATCGGAAAATTATATCGAGGGCGGATACTGTCATTCACCCTGATGACCGAATTGCAAACACGAATAGTAGCAAAAACTTACTTACTTGCATCACAATATACTAGGCCCATTGTAGTAATTATAAATTTCGTAAAATCAGATTAGATTATTATTTTAAAATTTCTCTATTCCATCGCTGTCCACATAAGTCACCGAAAGATAAATGATGTTGAAATTGTATTCGATTTCTCGTAGCAGTGAACTTCTGTATTATGTTGAATATATGTTTCAACAAAGACGGAGACCAAGTATATAATATTACATGTACCGTAGTTTAAAGTTCAGAATATGCATTTTTAATATTTTTGTCAATGTACAAGCAGCGATGCGACGCGACGCTCGGTCTCGGAAAGATAAGTAAGGTATTTCACAGCCTCCCTGTATCGCTAGATTCCATAATATTAACATAGACAGGGTGGATTATCCCTGTACATATACTGAAGGTCGGTTTCATAAACGTTCCGGAATATCGCCAAAGATTATATTTATAAAAGCAAAACACAGTCTACACGAAAAACAAATAATCTAGTTGTATTTTCGTTGTTTTATAAGTCCGTGATTCGAACCCCGCTCTTTCAACCAGCTAGAAGAACTATCAACCAGCGGCCCTTTTAATCAATTTATTTTTTATTTATTTATTTTTCAAAAATATTTACAAAATAGTCTTAAATTAAAGTCCCGCTGAGTTGCATACATACAACTCGTCAGCAGGTTCTTATAAATTGCATCGATTACTCACACCTAACCTACATTAATAATAATTTTACATGAAAAACATAAAACATTATCAAAAATTAAAAACAATCGCTAATACAAAAAACTTTTTTCTATTCACCAAAATTTCAGCAAATGCCCCACTCCTGTATTTAACACAGTATTTTTGATATTGTTTGGTAACATGTTAAATATTTTAGGTATACTGTATTGCAGTGCCCTTTTGCCATATTTATTGGAACTAGGATATCTAGGAACTGCTAGCCCTTCCATACAAGTAAACCTGGTGTTGTAATCATGTACCAACTTGTGTTTATACTCGGAGTGCGACGCATGCTGACAAATTAATTTGTAACAAAGCAGAACCCTAACAGATAATTTATTAACAGATTTATACATCAATGATATGGAAATATTGTGTCTCTTACGGTATACATCTTTATGTAGTAGCAATTTGATCATAGAATTTTGCAAAGTTTGAATAAAATTAATATTAGTTTCACTTGATAACCCTCAGGAAGTTATAGCGTATCGTATAATTGATCCAGAGAGACAAAAAAAAATATTTCGTAAAGTATTAAAAAGGATAATATTTTAATTTATAAATTTTATGACTTATTGCTTTTAATCGCTTACTCAATTTTCTAATATGTACATCCCATTTTAAATTACAATCTATAGTTAAACCTAAATAAACATACTGCCCAATATTTTCAATATTTTCACACATGCACGGTTGCATAATATCACCATGGATACATGCATAGTTATGTGAAATATAATGTATATGGTTTTATTCCACTTTTATTTACAAATTTTTACCAGTGACCGAGTTTCATCGCATAATATCGAAAACATCGTCAGAATGTCGGTCATCGTATTTTAATTATTATAATTAAAAATTCAATTCCACCAAGAAATGTCAGTAAAAAATTCAATTTATTATATATTATGTTCAAAACTCATTGGATTATCGTAGCTTCTCTAAATTAAACTAACTTTGTCCCCATTTAGATATTTTGAATACAAAATTTTGTGATTTAAAAAAAATACTTATTGAAACACTGTAAAATGAAACATTTGTCAGTGTGTAATATGTTTATGTTTCTTAAATTATGTTAATATTATAATCAAATTAAAATTTTGAGTCGGTTAACTATATAATAAAAATCCTTCCCCTCCATTCCTCCACTTAATTTCCTTAATAAAGATTAAAGAACCTTCTTTGCTCTTTTTCTCTTGTCTTACAAATTAATACACTTTATTATTTTTTCTCTTTACTGTGTAACATGTTCTCTCATTGTATTTGTGAAAAACTTTAGCTGGATGTATGTTTTTTATTTTTTATTTATTTATTATGTACATACAATATTACATTTTAGTTATTTTAAGACATTTTTGACATTTTTTTTTTTTTACAGGACTCACCAAGCCAATGAATATGGCTTGTCGGTAAAGATCCTTTACAATTAATCATATGATAGTCCTACATGGTTTTATAATAATAATTACTACTAAATGTACTATTTGAAATATTTTATATTCTTTATATGACGATTTTTGTTTTTCCTAAATAAATAAAATTCAATTTTATTTATTTAGGAAAAATACTTTTTATGAAAAATAAAATAACTTTGCTTTATGAACCACTTTATTAATTTAAACAAACGACTAGTTTCGGCAAAAACGCGTTGCTAAATTAGGTTATTAAAAAACCCTGTATAGAGTTGATATAAAGTTGTTAAATAACCCTGAAGAGGGCAACGTGTTGTTGCCGAAACTAGTCGGTTGTGTAAATTAATAAAGAAAAAGAAGTATAGAAATTGAAAAAATAAAAAATTTAGGTGTTGCCTAGTATGTAGGTGAAATAATTCAATTAGATAAATCTCACTCGCATAAATAAAAGTTTCAGCTCTTTAACTTCATCAACATCAACAGATGAAAGAATTGAAGTAATATAGATGTTCAAATATAGGCAGAATGGTGAATGTTACACAGTGTGTAAAGTGGCCACTTAAACCAGCCAATGACAGGTCATAAGCCCTGTAGATGCCTAGACATCTATATTGCCTTCTTTAAAATGTTCTTCATCTCTGTTGTAATATGTTAATAATTTCAATTAGTTTGTTAGTACTATTGATAGCACCACAAACAAATTATCATCGTCAAACCTTTACCGCACTCGATGGTACAATTAATAAAGTAATTTATAAGGTAGACTTATTTAATATCTCAAAAATATAATTTTAAAAAAAAATGGTCCAAATAGTCCCACGCACAAAAAACTTTTTACCATAAAAATAAATTGATTTAATTTAGAGAAATTAACAAAAAAAAAATGTTAAATAGAGGACATTGAAATAATGGAAACATTAATTATAAAAAACTTGTTAACGCATTTTCCGCAGTTGTAAAATTAAGTAGTAAAACGAAATAAAAATCAGTAAATTTTGCATGATAAGAATTGAGAGAGAAAAAATTAACAAATAAATAAAGAAAGAAGGATGATAATGTATATTTTTTATGTTTTTGCACTTGTTTTTAAATTAGAAAAAAACATTGTTAAAAAACATTAGTGAACTAAACATTTTTACATCTCTCGTTTATTGTGGAAATAACATTAGGTACCTAAATTCATTTAATTATCATAAAATAATAATTAAACTCGTTTTATTTCAAGCAATTTTTTTTCCAAAATATTATAAAATCATGACTGACAACCTGTGTATTCACTTCGGCTTTTGCAGGTTAAAAAAAAAGTGGTAAAAACATTTATTTTATTTAAAAAAATCAATTTATGCTTCATTATGATTCACCCACATATTTTAATTTTGAGGCCATTTTCAAGGAGGTGTAAATAATTCACTGTTAGAAAATGGGAATCAAGTTGGGGTAGAGTGAGGTTTGAGTCCGAGACACCTAGCCACGGGACCACAACCCGATTTTAAATAATTAAATTAGTGTATTTCTAATTTTTACATTGTTAAATTTTACACATTCGTATTTTTTAATTTTTAAAAATTATTTCCTTAACTTTTTGTACATAATGTTATTTGTACATTGGCAAACTAATTGCCAAATGATAATTTCTTCCAACCAACCAATAAAATAAAAGTTTTATTTTTATAATTCAAGTTACAGAACATATTCCATAGAAAAAAAAGATTAAAAAGCTAAAGATATATAAAAATATAAACGTATTTGTTTATAAATTACCTTAAATCAATACTATTACTCAATGGAAAAAAGAAAAAAAAAGGAAAGAGGAAAACAAAAAGGAGGAGAGATTAAGTAAGACAAAGGAGATGTTTCTTCAGACGTGATTTAAACAGAGATAATGTAGTAACATCTTTGATGGTGGATTGGAGATGATTCCACAGTCGAGCCGCATGGATATTAATTAAAATATGAATATGTTATAATTTTAAAAATTGAAGAACCAAATGTTATTGCTAGAGTTCTTTTAAAAATAGTTTAACGAGGTAAAAATAAATGCGTGACTGTGGAGATTTATGCAGTAAAATGTTGCCTGTAATTATTTTTATTACTTGCCGTATAAATAAGTGATTTTAATCGCATATTGAAATAAAATATGGCAGTAAAAGTATTGAATTGAGTTATTTTTTTTTATTTCAAAGCCTGTGCAGTCATTGCGTTTTATTAAAGCAATATTCATTAAAATTTATTTAAAAAATATATCAAATTTTATTTTATTACAACGAGAGGTAAAACATATTTGAGAAGGGAATACGTTTGTCTAGGCATTTATGAAGCTAACGACCTGTTGGCAGATGTAATTGGCCACTTGACACGCCGTTTAGCGTTTTTGTTTAAAGATCCAACTTTTTTTAAATTTTGCATCTGGTGATTTTGGTAAAGTAAAAAAGCTGAAAGCTTCATTGATGTGGGTGATATTAATTTGGCAGAATTATTTCACCTGCTGGACAAAGCCTGAAAACACCTTTTCAATTGTATGCTGTATGGGTCATAAGCCCTGTAAATGCCTAGACTTCCTTACCCTTTCTCCAAAATGTGTTCGACGACCTGTCATTGGCTGATTTAAGTGCCCACTTTACACACTGTATAACATTTACGATTATGCCTAGGTATGCCCAGGTGAGCAACTACAAACAAAATATGACCATATTTCTGATTATCGTAGGCAACTGAAATGGCTCAAAATTAGACAGCGGAGAGACTATCACTCCCTTTTACTTCTGTTCAATGTACTTCATAGTCCTTACGCTCCTATATACCTGCGTGAAAAATTTCAACGCTTATCAGTTAATGGTTTATCTCTTCGTTCTAATTCTGAAGGCACTATTTTAATACCCATCCACGTCCATGCGGCTCAACTGTGGAATCATCTCCCATCCACCATCAAAGATGTTACTACATTATCTCTGTTTGAATCACGTCTGAAGAAACATCTCCTTTCTCTTCCTTAATCTCTCCTCCTTTCTTTTTCCTCTTTCCTCTTTTTTCCCTTTTCCCATTGAGTAATAGTTTTGATTTAAGGTAATTTATAAACAAATACGTTTATTTCTATTTTTATATATTTTTAGCTTTTTATTTATTTTTTTCTAGTGAATATGAAAATAAAACTTTTATTTTATTGGTTAGTTGGAAGAAATAACCATTTGGCAATAAGCCCGCCAATGTACAAATAATATTATGTAAAAAAAGTTGAATAAATAAAAAAATAAATAAATATGCTTAAACATCGACATTTCCTCTACTCTTCCAATTAAGACCTCCCTCTAAATCCAGCCAGTCAACAAACATTTGGACATACTCAAAACATTGTTGAATTATTTCATTTGGTTCACAAATTTATTTATTTATTTATTAGTGTAGACACGGCACAAATTCATTTTATAAATATAAACATACATACAATTAACATACAGTGTTCAATTATAATGTTGTGGAAATCTCACAATCACATAATGTTTTTTCCTGGACATTTCGTTAAATGTGACTACCGTAGAGATCCAGATATGGATTTAAGCGCTTTGTTTTAGGACCGCTTGAGTTTCTTTTGAATCACTACTAGTTTTGAAAAGCAAAGAATATCGGATTTCTAGCAAAAGTTGGTAACTACAAATTTTCGAAAAATGAGATCTTTTCAAAATGAGCATAAAATATTTTATGATTAAAAAGTACACAAAAACTTGCCATATACTAAAAGTATTTTTTTAAATATTAAACTTGTGGTTGTCGGCCTCGTGGTGTAATGTTCAGCGCATTTGCTAACTGTGCAAAAGGTCTCGTTTTCGATTCCCGGTATGGTTGATATGAAATATTATTTAAGAAGGTGTTATAGTCCTTAGACTGGTACCTGAAGCCTAAAACTGATCACTTTACCTTTATGTTACAAAAATGATCAAGATGCACTGCCATTGGTGTACAAATGTAGTGCTTTATGCACCATAAGGTGCGGAAAAAAAATGATGTTAAAATTTTGGTTTTATCTGAATTGTTATTTTGAATGAGTTTTTAACATAAAAAGTGCAATATCTCACAAATATTAAAATATTAGTTACCAACTTATGTCAGAAACTCACCAAGATCTTTCTGTAAATGCAATGATAGTAAATAAACATGTTGATAGAACGATCTGTGCTACCCGAAACTTGTAGTGTTTTAAAATAAACTCTAGCGGTCTTAAAAAATGTTTACTTAAACATATTTAATTTTTAAATTTGTTAGAACAGAGAGGGAAAACATTTTTGAGAGGGGAATATGACCTGTCATTGACTGGCTTAAATGGCCACTTTACACACTGTGTAACATTCACCATATAAATAATAATCCATGAGCCCTGTAAATGCCTAGACTCTTATATTTCCTTTTTAAAAATGTTTTCCTTCTCTGTTGCAACAAATTTATATATGAACAACTCCCTAGAGAGAAAATCCAGCCAGTCTGAAAGCATTTGGACATACTCAAAACATTGTTCAACATATTTAACCTTAGTATGCCCAATATGGACGATCGGTCGTTTATTGATTATCAAATAATAAAAGTGATTTCATATATGTTTATCATTCGGCGACTAGTTTATTATATTGCCTACAAACTAGCCATTATAATTTATTTTAAAAAGTCCCCATCAG
>NW_028280730.1:0-20226 GCF_059751315.1 Micrasema longulum | reverse complement strand
TGGGGCACACAATTAAGACAACAATATTATTCGAGTATTATATCGTGCAGGCCTACTTTTAATTTATATCCATGGCATTTGTAACAATTCACGAACCAACTTTGAAATGCATTTACTTATACTTAGGATACATAGGCATGTAAATCAATTAGAACAAATATTCGATTTTTTCGATACAGATTCTGTTAATGAATTAAAATGTAATCTCACTCGTTATTTTTTAGAAAAGTAATGGATTAAAAAAAAAAAAAAAAAGAATTTTAACTTTGTTTCCTTGAATACTTGTTTTTATTATTTTCTTTATATTCATATTCTATTCTATTATTTTTGCTCTAAAAAACTAATTGTTTATAAAGCACTTATGTTGTATTAATTTTCTTTTTAATTATTACCTAGTTAAATACTAACCACTTTATTTTTATCTTTAATTATTTTCAACTTTATTTTTTATATTTATATTTAGAACATAAGATTTTCTCTTGTTAATTGTTATCTTTTATTATAAGATGTTATGTTTCATTTTTACTTTTGTTGTTTTTTTTAATTTTATGTTCATTAAATTGTTTAATTTTAATTATTCTATTGTATTTTATATTATGCACTACATAATTATTGTTCGCGAGTGTGATTATTTCTGTAAAATGATGTTTTGTAAAAGGTTCTATGAACCGTTGATGCACAAATAAATAAAATACTAACACAAAAATAAATGCAGAGGTCTACAACTCTGTGACAAATTGTATGCCCAACTTACGAAAATAGCGTTTTTGAGATAGCAAATGAAATGGACTATTAAGGCTTTTTTAAACACTATTAGAGTCGAAATAAAAAATAACTTTGTTTTTAAACACTTATTTTTCATTTTTTCTACCGACTGGCTTCAAAGCTACGAAAGCTATATCAAGGTATAAATAACTCATGAAATCTATCCTATTTTATTTTAAAAGTTGTTACTAAATATTACATCGAACATATGGAGCTAATAAGTCATGTCTTTTTGTCATGGTGTTTTCGTAAAGTTGGAAAGTGTGAAGCGAAATGGGTACGATCGTTAAAATAGACAGGAGTGGACGAAAAAATTGTTTATTCCGGACTCTGATCTGTGAGTCCGCAGCACTAGCCAGAGTACCACAACCTGAATCAAGATAAACAAATATTAATGTGTTTAGACAAAGATACAAAAAATTCAGAAATATAATGTACGGTATCTCGATCGTATGTTATTTGAAGGTAAGGTAACCAGTCCAGGAATAATAAAATATTGCAGTTCAAAAAACCTTTAAAACCAATATTTCACGTATACCCTGCCAAAATCGGACCTGGAACCTCAAAAATGGTAGGCAAACGTCTCAACCACTATGCGACGAGGCAGACTTATCCTTACTTGATTATCTTATTCAGGGTTTTTACTTGAGAGTAGACATCGTATTGTTTAGTATCTTTATCCACCTGGACACGAGACGAAATTAAAATGGATATACAAACATAGGTAGAACGTTCAGTACGCTCAGTTTGTAAAGTGATGCATTTAATCACTCAGCGACAAGTTGTAAGCTAGGTGGCACGCAGTACGGACATTTTCAAAATCTAATTTTTCTTAAATTTAGCAGCCGTTTCTGTTGAGATTTCTATCAAATAAGTTATTTGATTGTTCGCTTCCCCATGCTCTAAATTAATATAAAATATCGCATTAGTTGACCTTATTACGCAATCTTATCACATTCCCAAAATATTTTATGATGAAGGAAAGTTTATCAAGAGAAAAAAATGTCGCTAAAGCTAGGGTTTCCTAGGACAGCGGTGCCCGTATTTTAACGGCCGTAGTGAACGGTGATGCAGTGGACAGCCGTCGTAAAGGTGACTAGAGTGTGGTTTTCTAGGAAAACGGTGTTATCAACACCATTTAACACCGTTTTCCTAGGAAACCACCCTCTAATCACCTTTACGATGGCTGTCCACTGCATCACCGTTCACTACGGCCGTTAAAATACGGGCACCGCTGTCCTAGGAAACCCTAGCTTTACAGACGATTTGTCAACGGAAAGGGGTCGTCAAGGCACATAGGAGTAATTTCCCACGAATTCCCACGTTCGGGAATTTTTCAGTTAATGGTTCAGTTAAACCACGGCAGAAGTTAAAAGTTCATTTTAATCGTTTTCCTGTATTATAAATAAAATAAAAATTTAGTAAAATAAAAATACAATAAATTAAAATGAAGTCACAACATCTTAAGGAAATCACCCAAATTGGGCTAATTTTTATTTTGTCAGCTTAAAATATAAACACGTTATTTAAATTCAACTCAGCATTATAAACATTTTTTATTTATGATTGATTGATTTGGTGTTTATTTTGTAGATCTCCATATTTAAACTTATAATATAATAAATCAAACACTGATTTGAGTCTGCTGAACCCTTAATTTTATTTTTTAAAATATAAAAAAAAAAAAAATTGTTTCGCCTTGTTAGGGCATTTTCAAACGAATGAAACAATTGTCACGAATTTTTTGTATTTATAAAAATAAAATAAAGTGTTCAGTAGACTCAAATCAGTGTTTGATTTCTTAAATTATAATTCGTTATTAATGTACTAAAATTCTAAATCGATTCTCTGAGAGTATATTATTTAGGTTTGAATATTTGGCCTCAAAGTATCACTCAGCATAGATGTATGGCAGTTTTGTTTTGTCAAAAGTGTTATATAAAGTTGTGTAATAGTAACTACTAATTGCGTTTTAGTCTCACGTGAATTATAAAAAGCCTCAGAGGAAAATAAAGCAAAAAAATAAAAATATTCAATATTTTTAATGTTCGTAAACGGACATGCCGGGACTGAATTTGCCCTCAAAGTATTAAGAGATTCCCTTTAGAATAGATGTTTTGAGTTTGAATATTATCTCACAGACTTGACTTAGAACTTTAAAAAAAGGGTTTATTTTGTTATACTCTATTGTAATATTAAATCAAATTTAGATATCCGGCACTTTCAAAATTAGTCCAAAAATGTATGAAGACTGGGAGATATCTTCAGTTTTTTTTCTTATTTTTCAAAAATATTTACAAAATAATCTTAAACTTAAAGTCCTGCTAAATTCATAGCATACAACTTGTCAGCAGCTTCTTGTATGGTGGGTATATCGCAAAAAACGTTAACTCGAAAATATGCGGATTTGACTTAATGATGCAGTTTTGAAAAGTTTTTAATGCTCGACAAACTAGCAAAATACACTAATTCATATTAAATTTCATATATCTGTAGTGTAATAAATGAATTAAAGGTTAATTTGTTTACCGGGTATTTTGTTTAGGCTAAAAGCTGTAAATAACTAAATATTTACTTAATATAAAATTAAGAAACGGAAAAATTAAAAGCATGTTCTTATATGAGCACTTAACATCTTACTATATTTCAATAAGATGTTAAAGCAACAATGCGTGAGTATGTTCAAATTGACTGGCTGGATTTCCTCCCTAGGGAGTAATTAATATTAAAATTAGTTTCAACAGAGAGGGAAAACATTTTTGAGAAAGGAATATGGAAGTCTAGGCATGTTACACAGTGTGTAAAGTGGCCACTTCAACCAGCCAATGACATGTTATAAGCCCTGTAAATGCCTAGACTTCCATATTTCCTTCTCAAAAATGTTTTTCCTCTCTGTTGAAATAAATTTAAAGATAATATTTTGAGTTTGTCCAAATTTTTGTATACAAGGACTGGATTCAACTCCCTGGGGAGCTGTTTATATTAACATATTACAACAGAGATTAACTTCACAAACATCAACAGATGAAAGAATTGAAGGAATATAGATGTTCAAATATAGGCATAATGGTGAATGTTACACAGTGTGTAAAGTGGCCACTTAAACCAGCCATTGACAGGTCATAAGCCCTGGAGATGCCTAGACTTCTATATTACCTTCTCTTAAATGTTCTTCATCTTTGTTGTAATATGTTAAGTTTAAAGATGTAAAAGAGTTGAATTGGAACAAAACTTTAATGCTTGATTTCTCAAAACAGGGATTTCAGAGTTAAAGCTTTTTGCCAGTATACCTACGATATATTGCTTCGATTTTTCATACTTAACCCAAATTAGTCATAATTTTATTTGAAAAACATAACGTATTATACCATACCCTATTACATTATTAAAGATTAAAAACTTTCGTTAGTTCAAAAAACTGTTTTCTATTAGCCATAATTTATGCATACGTCTCACTTATGTTTTCAACTCACTCTTTTTAATATTGTTTCGTAACATGGTAAATGTTTGGTAATATTTTACGTATTTCAGTGTCCTTTTGCCATATTTGTTACAATATCTAGGAACAGCTAGCCCTTGGCTGCAACAGAGAGGGAAAGCATTTTGGAGAAGAAAATATGGAAGACAAGGCGTTTACAGGGTTTATAACCTGTCATTGACCGGTTTTCTCGTAAATAGCCACTTTATTCACCATTCTGCCTATGTTTAAACATCCACAGTTTTTTCAACTACTGCATCTGTTGACGTTTATGAAGTAAAAGAGTGGCTACCTTTATTGATATGGGTGAGATTTATCTGGCTGAATTACTTCACCTACTTAGCAACGTCTGAAAACAGTTTTTCAGTTGTACACTTCTTTATTTATTTATTTTACTTTTTGTAAATTGGCGAGATTTTTGCCTAATGGCAATTTCTTTCTTCAAGTAACATAACATATTCAATAGAAAATAAAAATTAAAAAGCTAAAGAAATATAAAAATAGAAATAAATGTCTTTGTATATAAACTACCTTAAATCAAAACTATTACTCAATGGGAAAAGGGAAAGAAGAAAAAAGAGGAAACGAGGAGAGATTAAGGAAGAAAAACGAGATGTTTCTTCAGACGTGATTTAAACAGAGATAATGTAGGAACATCTTTGATGGTGGATGGGAGACTTCTTCTTATACCAGTTAGTTTAATCAAAAATGTTTTAAGAGTTTGTGAACCAGCCAATTACAGGCCATAAGCTCTGTAAGTGTTTTTCATATTCTCGTCTCTAAAATTGTTTCCCTCTCTGTTTAAAAAAATATATTTTAATAACTCCCTAGGGAGGAAATTAGGGCTGTCTACACACATTTGGACATAATATAAACATTGTTGAAGTCAAAATATATAATATCACTGCGTAATAAACATAGATAATGGAAAAAGGGTAAAATTGATAGAACAACTAAGTACATATCTCGGTCAGGAAAAAAAATTCTATCAGTTTTACACATTATTATTTAATAGAAGTAGTATCAATATTGAAATATAATTTTTATTTTATTTTTCCTTTCCTTACAATTTTTGGTGATTTTTTTAGTTATTTTTACGTACCAATTATTTCTTAATTGTTAATGAAAATTATCATAATTATTCCACTTAACACACCCAGTGATGCATAGGGCAGTGCATTGGTAAACCAAATGCAGCGTATTTCGATTATCTGTTACATGGAGGTAAAGAGACAAGTATTTGGCCAGTTTGAACGAATTGGAAAATCAATATTTCACGTCCTTCCTACCAGGAATCGAACCCGGGACCTCAAAAATGGTAGGCAATCGCGCCAACCACCACACAACGAAGCGGACTCATCTTCACTATATTTGCTTATTCAGTATTTTTACATGAGAGCAGCCATCGAATCAAAAACACTCGACTAGCGTTTCCGGTTTTATTTTACACACAGAGCTATATACTTCCAAAATCCATTAATTTCAATTCAATTAAAACCATTACTAATATTTTGCGTTTGTACTAATTTTTGAAGACAAGCATTAGATTCAACCCCGTGGGTTAAGATAAATTATGATTTAGAAACTACAATAGAGACGGTGAACATTTAATAAATGATAACGTTAAGAGGTTGGTTTAAGTGGCCACGTAACACTCACGATTAATATTTACCATTCTGCCTATATTTCAACATCTATGTTTCCTCCAAATATTGATTTTTGTGAAGTTTAAGAGCTAAAGCCTTTAATGATGCGGGTGCGATTCATTTTACTGAATTATGTATTTTACCAAATAAGCCCTGTAAATGCCAAGACCTATATGTTTCCTTCTATTAAATGCTTTTCATCTCTGTAATAATGTGATAATTATTACTATTTTTTTTAACGTTTTCGATGCTGGTACCTTGTCAAATATTTAAGTCAGGAAACCGAGTCGAAAACCAAATCTGGAAAATCATGCATCGTTACCACTACACTACAAAGTGGTAGTTGTTTGCTCTACTAGAGCAATATACGACGAGATTAAACGAGATTTTCCAAGCTGTTTGCATAATGTGCTTTGCGGCGCGTCGCGTCACCTCTCCATAAATGAAATTAAAAAGTGTTTTATTTTCTATTTGTTTTATTTTTCACGCGCTTGAGGGGTAAATTAAAGTTCGCTTGTCAACTTGACGCCCCCGAGGTCACCTTGTGGATATTTAACTAGGCACGCAGTTGGAAAATTAAAAAAAGTGTGGTACCTGGCTGTCCCAAAAATATAAATTCTTCCTTAAACTAAATGTGTATCTTGTCATTGGTGGCCTTAACATACGGAATTTTACATTCACAAATATTTTTTTTGAAAATTTCATATGTTGGCTTTTCACCAATGTACCTTGTCTGTGTCTAAATGGATAAAGAATACATTTCTGTGTGAAATAAAACCGGAATCCTGGGAGACTGTTTTCGAATATATGATTGTGTACCTGCTAAGATAAAAATTCTCTATTGGAAAATTTTTACCTTAATAGAAGAATATATATTTTTCGTAAGGCGAAGTTAACAATCTTTGATCAAATGAATATATTTATTAGTATAAAATAGGTAAAATTCACATAAAACATGAAATTCCCAAAATTTTAGTTAAAATGTTTTGACCATTCCAGCGATTTGTATTTTTTTTTCAATACTTACTTTGCATGATTGTGGAAATCTGTTATTGGTTCTGAGTTTATACAATGTATATGAAGTTTACTATAAATATGAATATAGAACTGTTGGTTTCCCAAATAAAATTTAATAACAAAATGGAAATTGTCGTGTTAGAGTGATAATTTTTATCCGCCATTGCCGTTTCCCTATCGTTTGCTTTTTTATTGATTAATTGTCTTTTATGGGAGCTCGGATCATCCAAAAACCTTAAAAGCGTAATCGTTTTATCTGCCATCTTCGTACGTATGGTATGTTTTTTATTTAGGAAAAAAAAACTTGATGACTTTTTTTTCTGATACTCTTTCGTTAAAAAAATATCAAAATCGGTTCAGTTTTGTGGTGCAGGAAACGGAAACGCGGAACCTCTATTTTGCCGATTTTAGCTAGGCATAAACAGTCCACGAGCGTATATCTGCGAGAGAGTGCAAACAAACTATATTCAAATACCTTCATCAAACTGTTCTCCACCGCATATTTTCTTTATCATCACCTCGTTTAATTATGCGTGGGAACAATTTTCACTCAAAGATGGCGCTTTGTCCACTTGAGATTTGATTAAGAAATAAACAAATGAAACCAATTCGAATTTAATATCTTATCTCTTATCAATCATAAATCATATTCATTCTCATTATTCCGTTAAAAAGATAATGTAATGGGGATTTTCCATCGTGACTTTTCAAATTATCTGTGATCTTTCCATCTGAGAATAAATTAAATCCGTTTTCCCTCCAACCTTTATAACCTCACTTTATAACCGTTATCTAATTTTATTCGTGTTCTTTATAATCGAAATCATTTTTCAAGTAATCTTAAGGACCAGCTTTCACGATCAGAATTAAGTTTATCAAATGATGTATACTAAATATTGTTGTAAATAAATAAAGGCAGAAAATGACAGGTTAGGTTTCCAGTGAGATCACAATGTAATTTTTTTTAAATTATCAATCAAAAGTTTTTTTGCCTAATTACAACAGTTACTCGTTGTGCGAACAAAATTATAGATTGAATTTAAAAAAAAAAACCGAAACGAGTCAGTTATTCTTCTAGTACAAGTAAGTCATCATTCCATGTCCCCTCCCTAATTGGAGCATATGGTATCCACAAAAAGCCTCCACGCATCTCTATTGGCTGCCAAACTCCTTTGCGTCCTCCCAAGTCAGCTCTTTGTCTTGAAGTTCTGACATAAACTGCCGACGAACAGTCAAGTACACATAAGAATTTCGTTTATTTTAGTATGCAGACAAGAATTATTTATATAAAAATGTATTTTTACGCACAAATAAAGAAGAGTAAAGTAAGTCAAATTTGTCGACCACGTGGCGTTATGGTAAACGCGTTTGCCTTCAGTGCAAGAGGTTTTGGGTTCGATTCCCAACATGGTTGATTTAAAATGGTGTTTTTACACTAGAATATTTCATAGTCCCTGGACTGGTACCTAAAACGTAAGATTGATCATCTTACCTTCATGTTACAAAAATGATCAAGATATTTATTTATTTATTTTCAATTCTCAAACAGTAAAAGATATCACAATATAAATACAATTTATAAAGTAAAAAATTACAACACTTAACATATTTCACCAATTATATGTGAACACCAGTAGTAACAAAAGAAAAATTAAAAATTGTATACAGCCCAAAATTGAGTTTTCATTAAATGTTATTAAAGCAGTTTATTAGAATTTATATAAGATTCATTTTAATAAGATTTAATTTAAGATAGAGGCAATTTATACAATCGAATATAATTTTACTAGATTATGAATAAATTCTCGTAGTAGTAATAAGTTTTTTTAAATGTACGTCAATAATTATAGTAATAATAGTAACAATAAAATAAAATAAATAAAAAACAATGCTTACTCTAATGGACTTCGTACTCTTAGGCGTACCTCCCCTAATATATTTTTGCTGGGACCCAAGTCCACGGTTTTATTAGTCGATGGTTGACCATTGAGCACGTAAGAAAAAAATATACAAGTTAGTGAAGTAAATAACTTATCGTGTTATTTTTATTTAACGGCCAGAATTCAGTTTGATCGCACACCCCACTATGGAAAAAACACGATATTTCCAGTGTAATAAGTTAACAGAGTCGCCACCTTGCAACTTTCGACACAGTTCCTTTCGATTCAAATACAAATGAATGCTAATGAACCCCGAATTGTTAAAACAGGGAGGAATTAAAATTAGCTGAAGGCGTGTGGATGATCTCAAGGAGAGATAGTAAACGGGCCCAATATATGCACGACGCACGACTTGCAACTGCCTGACTAAAGAACGCTCTATTAGTAGTTCTAAATGGAAGCTAATTGTTTTTTTTTTCTCAAGATATTCTATGATTGGTGTACCGATGCAGTGCCCTATGCACCATTTGGTGCCGAAAGGTAATGATGATGATAAAATATTTCAATGTGATCTACATATTTATAATTTTATTTTGTATTTTGTTTTTTTTTGTATTTTATTTAGTATTTTTGCACCACAACAGGCCAGGAGGCCCAATAACAGTGGTGAATTACATCACAGAACGCCCAGGCTTGAGAAAAAATACATAAAAATTTTTGTGTTCTCACCGAGAATCGAACCCGGAACCTTCCGTGCGTGAGTCAAGCGTCTTGACCAGTACACCATGGAGGCCGCCAATAATAATTATTGTTGAAAGAAATCGCTAGCAATAAAACGACAAAGTACTTATCAAAAATGTTTGAAATATGTTGTAATCTAATAATCCTATTGTTTTGAAATTCCAATAAGAGTTCTCTATCAAAAATATCTAAGAAAAATAATTATCAAGTCATTTTTAGATGACTGTTTTTAACTAACATAAAATCTGAATTTCTATATGCATACTTTAAAGAAATGTTATTTAAACATGATAAATTTCTACATTGAATATTTATAAATGTTGTTTTAATGCACGAATCATATAATAAGTAACATTTAAAACAATGTTTTTTTTTACAATGTGTATTCATGTCTAGTCTTGTGATTCAGGCTTAACACCCCAATTCCTGAAATTCTTTAGAGTCGTTCCGGTGTTTAATGGTTCTCGGAAGGATAATTATTGGAGTGATAAAATCTTCCGATACATTAACACGTGCGCTAAAGTAAAAACTTGCTCATTTTATATACTTTTCCGTCAGTAGAATATGTATTAAGATGAACGGACACTTCCCACTGATAAATATATAAATTAACTTATGTGTTCCGTAGTAAAACGGTAGTAATGATAAGAAAATAAATAAAAATATTTAAATAATGTTTTATTTTAATACATATTTATGATTGAATTAACAATGCATTCTTCAGTGAGAAAACCCGCGCTGAGGAATAATTGTTACAAGTTTAGTTTAGAATGATTTATTTATGTTAAATGTCGACATAAGATTTTGAGATGACATATGTTTACTTAGCTTATTTACTATATATTTTTTATTTGCATCTTACAATAGGTATACATAAGTTACAAATACAAAAAAACTATTAGATTAACACAAAAATTTAACAATATTTTGAGTTTGTCCAAATTTTTGTAGACAAGGACTGGATTCAACTCCCTGGGGAGCTGTTTATATTAACATATTACAACAGAGATAAAGAACATTTAAGAGACTGTAATATAGAAGTCTTGGCATCTACAGGGCTTATGACCTGTCAATGGCTGGTTTAAGTGAACATATTTGAACATCTATATTCGTTAGATTCTAAAAATAACATTTCCAGGCGTTGCCTAGTATGTATGTGAAAAATTCAATTAGATGAATCTCACCCGCATAAATAAAGGTTTTAGCTCTTAAACTTCACAAACATCGACAGTTGAAAGAATTAAAGGAATAAAGATGTTCAAATATGGGCGGAATGGTGAATGTTACACAGTGTGGAAAGTGGCCATATAAACCAGCCATTGACAGGTCATGAGCCCTGTAGATGCCTAGACTTCTATATTACCTTCTCTCAAATATTTTTCATCTCTGTTGTAATATGTTAACAAAAATATAATCTTACAAAGGCATGGCCGTGGATAAACATTTTATTTAAAATTGAAATAAAGGCTACTGGATGAATACGATAGATATAAAAAGTTTTAAAAAAAATGTTTTTATAAGAACATATTTTTTTTGTCGCTAAAAATGAGAAAGTTTAAAAAAAAGAAGCTATTTTAATCCGCCTTTTTATTCGATAACTTTAACAAAAATTAAAATCAAAACAAATCCAAATTATTTTTATCATGTAGACTTTTGTTACCAAAAATTTTCAGGTCTTCTTTGCTGCTAGCAAGAATAATGGCATCATCAACATACAAAAGACAATTGACAGTAAATGTACTTATTTTTGCTCCCATTTTTAAATCTTTCAGTTCTTTTATTCAGTTATCGATGTATAATCGTTTCATGATTGGGTTAATTTATCACGCACATTGAGTCTAATAAACGAAAATATATATTTTCAAAGAATAATGAAATTCACGTAAATAGAACAAAATTAATAATTAATTAATCAATGTTGTCCAGGTATAACAGGACTAGATATTCAACGAGCTTAAAATACTACTCAACCGGTTAATTTATTTACTACTCGGAAATCACAAATAACCCCTAGAAGTTCGAAAGTTACAACTTCATGAATAGATAATGAAGGATAGCTCGTCTCGTGTACGAGAATAATTCGAAAAACCCAACAATGGAACGGGACTGATTCAAAAATTCACGTGACCCTTTGACCTGGATAAATTTCCCCTTCGATAGAACTTCAGGATATTTTTAGGGATGCAAACGAAACATCGATATTAACAAACAATCGATATTTAATTTAATCGGTATTCACTTATTTTTTTAACTTACTGACAACATTCTACTGAATTTATTTATTTATTCATTAAAAATTATTAGTTAATTAGTTTAAATATTAATTGACTTTTTTTATTTATTTACAATTTTAAAAAACCCGTTAGGGTTACATTAGAAATTCAATATTGTCTATTCATTTTATGTCTCGTCTAGTCTAGTTAGTTCAGTCATCATATGCTTTTTCAGATTGATTTTAAATTTGTCTCCAGTAAAAGTTTTCAAGTAGTAAGGTTAGTCGTTGTAGTATTTAAGTCCATTATGTAGTATTTTTGACTGTCCTGTGTTTGTCTTTGCTCTTTCAATATGATAGTGTTGTTGTTGTCTGGTGTTATATTTGTGTATGTCAGCATTTTTGACTAATATTATGTCGTCGTCTTGTATGTTTCCCAGTGTTATTTTATGCACAATTTTTAAGGTCTCAATTTTAGTCAAGTAGTTTATGTCAAACTGGTGTATTTTTTTGTACAGTTCAGTTGTAGAGGTCAGGTAGGGTAGGTTGTATGTAAGTTTAAGAACTTTATTTTGTTGTCTTTGTATTCTTGTTATGTCTGTCTTGTTACCAGTTCCCCAGAAGGCGATTAAGGCTATTAATTATTTTATTATTAATTTCCCATTAAGGCTTTTTAGGCTATATGCCCGTGTCAAGCCATAATAATTAACAAAAAAAATACATAGTAAAATTAAAAAGATTAAATTATAATGACATGTGATGCAATAGAATAACAATCTAGAAAAAAAAGGTATAAATAAAAAATTACAAAATTACAATGAATACAATGCAAAAAAGATAATCAGAAATAATTAAAAAAATATAAATTATACAAATTAAGATTCACACATAATCAAATATACAAAATGATGGTATCATTAAAATTGACCAAATAATAGTAAAATAAAGTAGTTTTAAAAAAACGAAATAATAGTATCATTGGAATCAACAGAAAAAGAATGTATATATAAAAACATAATTGAGATATGTTTTCTTGGAATTGGATGGTTCTATGTGTTATGCCGCACGCAACTCAAATTGATATAATCCTGTGGCTTGAGTCTAAAAGGCCCAGTGTTTTTTATTTATTTATGCTTTATTAATTTAGTTCATAACATCTTAAGAACTAATATAATCTTTTAATAACATTACAATTTTTTATAAAAATTTCTCAGTAAAATATATGTTTTAATTAATTTGAAATGTTTCCATCTTTTCTATCTCCTTTATTTCTTCAGGTAACTCATAAAGCTTCAACCTCTTGAACAATGAGTTGTTAAATTTTTTTTTTCTCCTCATTGGTAATCTTATCTTTTTTTTATCCCTCGTTTCATATGTATGACATTGTTGATGAAATTTTATTACAGTTTTTATTATTTTAATCCCCTTAATTATTTTATGCATAATAATTGCGTAACTATATTTAACTTGCTGCTTTATTGTGAGCAAGCCAATTTTTTTGTGCATTATTTCTACATTAAAATATATTATTTTTTTGTACAATTCTCATCGCCGTATTTTGAAGAGTTTGTAATTTTTTTAATTTCTCCTTCATTGCATAAAAAAAGAAAAGAATCACAACATTACCGTGGAGTTATTTCAAAGTTTTTTTTTGTGACGTTATAATAAACTGTTTGAGGTGTTCAAACTATTTTCAGTAAAAAACACTTCCACATAATGTGACATCAACCTTTTATAAAACTTTAGCAAGAAAAAAAATCCGACATTGGCCCTATCAAAATGTATGATATTCAGGTGAGACTGTGAAAAAAGATTGTATCAGATAGCATAATCCGTGAGGCGAAACATATGGGCGAAGGTGTATATTTTAACTTCTGTAATGTCCTGCCGGTAAAACAACAGTCATTTAAAAAAAATGTGTCCCACCGCAAAGTTTTTATATTTAATGGGTAACAAGTTTGTAATATGTATTTTAAAATATTGATATTTTTTAAATAAATAAATTTATTTGAATAAACGCTGCTTTGCAGCACTGAAACTGAAATCCAAGATACAGAAATGATGTTTAACATCTGGCGCATCTTTTAAAAACATGATCAATAATTTAGCGCGGTTCCTACTATTATCACGCCATTTCCGCGTAGGGGTAGGCAGAGAGGATGGACCGCCACACACGTCTATCCCGGCACACATTCCTAGCTTCTTCCGCGTTCATACATCTTGTCATTCATGTCCTTCGGTTCTGCCTGTTTTTGACATGACCAGACAGATGATTTTGGTTTATCTAATCATGCAACGTCTTCCTGGTTGTCCTTGTCCCACGTTACAGTTCATTCTCGCCATGCATTTATACAGGGTGTTCTTTAAACCTTGTCACATCCGAAACCACTATGATCAGTATGGGCAAGAAGACATATTAGCATATTAAAAAAAAAATTAGAAGGAAGATTTTTTTAAAAATAAAATATTAAAAAAAAAAATGGTTACATGCTTTTGCAGGGGAGAAATGAGGAGGGCGCGGTTGCGCTGTTGACGGTGTATCAGACTACCCCCTCCCTGCTCCCTCGTTTCTCCCCTGCAGAAGTGAGCAATCATTTGTTTTTTGAAATATTTTATTTGTAAATTTTATTCGTTTTAAAAATTATTTTAATGTGCCAATATGTCTTCTTGCTCATACTGATCATCGTGGTTTCGGATGTGACAGGATTTCAAAAACACCCTGTATAACGGTTTTACCATCCTTTTGTCTGGTTGTAAAGTTTGACACATAAAAAGTATATATTGAGAATGTAGTCAATTGATAGAAGTCCATTTTAATTGTTGGTAAAGTACCCAAAGTAAAAAAGGATTATTAGATTAAATTCTAGTTTATTTATTTTTAAATATATCCAAGGATATAAAATGTTAGTTTACTCAAAATAAACATTTGTAAATGATATCAATACTATCAATCAAATTATTTTGTTACTTTGAAAACTGTACCTCTACAAATATTTTTGAAATAATGGAAGGCTTTCCCAATATACCCATAATGTACTTAATAAAATGTACTCAGTATACTCTAATGGATTTTTAATTACTTTACTTATCTTGTTTTATATAAAAATCCCCATTACTTGCTAAAGTACGAATTAAAAAATAAACGATTAACACCTCTATGCTCCTATATTGCAATTAACAGCAATTATTGTTATTATCGTACGTAAGGAAACTTTATAAATATTTCAGTTAGTTTGATAATGTCCTAACAAGACGAAGCGCGTAACATTGTAAACTCTTGTATATATTTAAAAAAATAAAGATAGAATTTAAACAAATAATACTCTTTTATTTTGGGTACCTTACCAATAATATAAAGAGCCCTGAATAAAACATAATAGGTTATAATAAGTTTATTACATTTGTTATTATTTTATATAAAAATGTAGCCAAAAAGTGGAATAACACATATTTACAGCGCACATTAAAAACTTTTGTCTTTGTAATAACAATAACGCAAAAACGTTTTAAACAATATTACTTCCCAAATAAATGTACTGAAATCTGATTTTTTTTTAATGTAAGATATCAATAGAATATATTTTATTGTGACAGAAAATTTTGAGCAAAAAAATAAAAAAATAAAAATGAAAGCTTCATGTTCTAAACCAGACATTGAAAATACCTTCAAATTTACAAACAACTAAATAAATCCCAAATTTCAAAAAATTAGCTGCCACATGCCGTTCGACATAAATAAAACTTGTCATATATAACATATATTGCTGGGTTAACATAATTTTACATTAATTTTACGTTAACGCACAAAAAACATGGCCACTTAAACCAACCAATGATAAGTCATAAGCCATGTCAATGCCCAGACTTTCATATTTCCTTCTCCAAAATGTTTTCCATCTCTGTTGTACTGTTTAAATAAGTTTTACATACCTAATACACATATTTCATATGACGGAAACAAAATAATCTACATAATACTAGTCTTCTCAGCTTTCATTTTTACTTGATATAAACACTTCACACCATAGGTTTGACTTGCTATGAAGCATTGGTTCACGAAAAGGTTTCAGACAGTTTTATCCAATAAAACGAGTTTCTCCCGCGGCTTCAGTTTCAGTCAAAAATTGGCCGAAATTTGGCTCAATCAAAACCGGATTCGGATTCGGTTTCTGCTGAAAACCTTGTTTCAGTTGGTCACTAGTACCTAGTAATTATGTAAGTTTATTTTTAATTAGAGTAATTAAAATAATTACTCAAATCACATAATATATATACGTGAACCCATTTTACATGGGGCATACGATCCAAACAGTACTGAGTAAAAAAAATAAACGAAATAAATAAGTCGAAATTATAAGTAATTTAACAAATTAATCTAATTGGGATCCACCAGAGCCAAATGTTGATTGTAAACATTAAAATAGATTTTTTCATATTTCAAAAATGGGTATCCTTCAATTGTTGGTAGTTTACCTACGCATGTTCGTTGAATTCAATCCTGTTATAAATAAACAAACTCACTAACTATGGGTACGTTTTCGTGTCACTACTTTTAAAAATATTTTACTCTATAAGGCCCGTCTATTAATTGATCGATTGTTACGTATTTATATACGTAAATGCAAATTTTTTCAATCGATGGTTCGGTAAGCGATGTTGCATCCCTAGATGTTTTGTTAAAATTACATAGGGTAAACCTGGTTCCATACAAGCTCGTTTAACAGCAAATCGGCTGTAATAGTACCGAATTTCTATTCAGGTAAACTGACAGTTGAAGTTGAATTGGAAACTGATAGGGTAGGGGAAACATCGCTCTCAACTTTAGCAAATTTAAACACAAGTTTTGGTAAGCCCAAGTAATAAACCAACATGCGGGCAATTTGCTTGGAATGAACTCAATTGTGTGGTTATTGTTTTCACTTCGATCTATACGAGTTAATTACGGCGGTGTATTTTAAGTAAGAATCCACACTTTTTTTCCAAAGTAAAATAAATTGATTATACCTTTTTCATTTATTTAAAATTTTATACAGTGGTGGAATGAAACTTTTTCAAAGAATTGATTTTTGTAAAAATCGTCTGAATTTCAATACCAATAATTTGAATGTTTATAATGATAATAAGCAGGTATTTGTTACAGACTAAGCACAAGATGGAGAGCAATAAAAGTTCATGTTTTACCAGTGTTGCTGTACGGAGTGGAAGGTTAGACTCTCAAAGTCTCAACGATTAACAACACAAGCCTTCAAACTTTTTTATTTTTCTTTTGGTTGTGCAGAAGAATGCTTTGAATCTCATGGACTGATCGTGTCTGCAATGAAACGGTATTTAACATTATGAACAAAGAGAGGAAGTTACTGACTCCTGTCAAAAGAAAAAAAACCTCATACTTTGGTCACATATTCCGCAATGAGAAGTATGCCCTTCTCCAACATAATATGGAAGGAAAGATAGAAGGCTGGCGGGTTATGGGGCGGAAAAAAGCATCTTTTAGACAATGGTTTGGAATGCCGGATGCAGCAGCGCTGATTAAACTGGCCCAGGGTCGTGTTAAATTCAGAATGATTGTCGCCAATCTCTAGTAAGAGTGGCAAAAGAAGAAGAAGATTCATTAATTAACCATACATAGCCTTACTCATAAACTTGGTATAAAGTTTCACTTTGGTACAGTGGTAGAATACGGATGAGAATACCATCCTTATTATAGTGATAGAATAAGGATGGTATTTCTATCATTATTCTGCCACTTTGCATCAGCGTAACTTTATTAAAGGATTATAAGTAATGCCTATAGTTAATTTATAAACCAAAAAAATGAATTTATAGACTTCACTTTCTTTCAAATGGGAATCTGATCTTTACTTTTTCCCAGCTATTATTAATTTATTCATATTAAAATATTTAAGTTTGTAAGTGAAAATCCTTGATGGAAGTTTATTGTAATTTATTATAGAATATAGTGTGATAATTTAATCACAAATGTGTGGATTAAAGTATCACTCGTCATTTATTTTCTATAATAAATTATTCATATTTTGTTTTTGTATGTCTACAGTCGATTTCCATTTCGAGAGATCAATGTACGTTCAATAAAAAAAATCAAATAACAGCTAACATGTTTTATAATCGTCAACTTTACAAAAAAGAGAAATGTTAAACAATAAAACCATAATACTAACATTTGATTGTGCAATTTTAGCGAAAAATACTATTTTCAGACATAATTCAAGTAAAAAGCAGTGACGAAAAGTGATAAAATCACATACAAAATAAAACTGACTTTTCAAAGTAACGATGTAAAATAAAAATCACCATTAATTTAAAATAAAATAAATTTGATTGTAAATTTCAGGCCATTACTGTGGAACGGCGCTTCATTAGCCGATCCGACTGAGTTTCATGTCAATATGCAATTGAGTGCTGAAAATATTGTGAAACATGACTTTAAACATGGCGCTTGGGTTCTTTTGAATATTTCTTGGATTATATCTCCAACTACATACTAATTTAATGTAATGCGGTCCGAGAAGTTTGTTATACCGGTGAACAGTAAAATGAAACAGAGTAAGAATGTAAATTCTAAATATACATAAAAATGTACCGTAAATATTTTAATACCCTCCTATAAATTCAAACATGAACTTCAAATTTAATCACGTAATATAACATAGAATATATTAAAAATATAATCTAGCTTTGTACATTTCAACACTTTAGGTTAAAACCGCTTTTGAGCAAAAATCTATTGCGTGGAGTATTACATATTATTTTCGTTTATAGCAAAAAATTAGCTACAAAATCTTTGATTTGATTCAAAATTTTGAAGAAAAAAAACGATATCATGATCGTAGTTATTTAGTTTCAAAACTCATATTTTGTGAAATTGGTTATTTTTAACAAATCATATTATATGTGTAAATACTTTCGAGTAATTTGTAGAAACACCTAAGTTATATACAGTTTTTTATTAATTTTATGTTTTATTATGTTAGTTCATAACATCTTAAGAATGTGTTGAAACTTTTAATAGCATTACTAAATTTGATCAAAATTTCTCTAGGACATATATTTAAAAATTGATTTTAAGTGGTTAAATACTTTATATTTCTTCGGGTAACTCACTGTACAGCTTTAATCCCTTGCACACTTTCCTTGTAATTTTACATTTTACCCCTAGTTTCATATGTATGACATTAGTGGTTAAATTTGAGTATATTTTAAATTTTTTTATCCCCTTAATTATTTCACATATAAAAATTGCTACATTATATTTTATTTGTTGCTTTATTGTGAGCAAGCCAATTTCTTTGTGCGTTTATGTTTTGAGTAGTAGAAGTGTACTGTTAATACCATTGATGCAGGCATGCACAAGTAAAATGTTCTCATATAAATCGTTAAATGAACAAAAATGCAGTTATAGTGTTATGTCCGCCCATCAAAGAAATAACGAAAGAAAAACTAATGATAATCTTGATTTATTTTTAAAGTACAAATAGAAAATTAAAACCAGTTTCGATTTATTATTAATAAAGATAAACATCTAGTTAAAGTGTAAGTATATAGTTAAGTATGAACCTATATTAAATCTAAATATATAGAAAAAATCAATAAATGTGTTCTGGAATACAAGAAAGTTACACCTTTTCTTACATGACGAAGGAACATTTCTAAGCAGTTTCCAGAAATAAATTAACTTACTTGGATCTTTCACAGCTGTGATGACCAATTTGAACCCATTAGATTCTGTCCCCCATCCATCTGTAACGTACTTCAAGGTGACAAAGTTGGTCCTAGTGAAGATGGCTCCAACAGACTGCTTCGTGTTCCTGCATGACAGGTCAGCCTAAAACCAAAAAGGTAAATATGCATTAATGTTCGATTTGTTGACCTACGAGTATCATCAACCAATTTAGCTGATCACCTCATTCACTTAGTAACATTCTGTCAAATTTCTTAATCATCGCAGCATTCTAGCACCTTCTATCTCAATAAATTGTCGATTTATTCTCAACCATCGAACACCATTTATTTTTCTTTTTCTTTCTTTCCAGAGTGCAATTCGGAGGAACAATATTACGGTCCTTATCTCGAACTAACATTATTAGTTCACTGTAGTACAGTAAAAAAAAAGTTGAAGCACTAAACGTGCGTATATTATTTGATTGATCACAAATTGAAACTGCAGTAAGGGTTTAAATGAAAACATTATTCTTTCGGTTCGTTTCAAATTATATTTTCGGTAAAATTAAGAATTTGTGAAAAAAATTGAAAAAATAACATTATTTTTAAAAACAGTATTTGTATAATTTTAAGATCAGATAAGGCGTTTTGATTTTCATGGCCATGCCCATGGCAAGTCTTTTTTAGCCATTTTTCTTTTTTGTCTTAATTTGAACAATATATCAATATTGTCTGTATTTGGGCAGATGAATATAGTTCTGTGTATGAAATAGAACTAGAATCCTAGACGTGTCCCCGACTCGATGA
>NW_028280729.1:25000-35000 GCF_059751315.1 Micrasema longulum | reverse complement strand
AGTGCGTCTCGATAATCGCACGGGGGCTTTCTCGAAACGCCTCGGGAATGCGGCGGGGCGTCTGACGACGCCCGCGCATCTTCCCTGCGGCCGGCTCGAGGCCGACCTTTCACTTTCATTTCGCCTCTGGGTTTATCAGTGTTCCCAATGACTCGCGCACATGCTAGACTCCTTGGTCCGTGTTTCAAGACGGGTCCTGTGAGTGCCCAAAACAAAACCACCGCCGACCGGGACGCGTCCCGTCCGAGAGCGCGCCACTAGCCACGGACATCCGAAACGCGACACCCGCGACGCACTGGGCGCCGGGGGCCACGAGAAGGAAGCCGCTGTGACGCGACGGACGCCCTCCGAAGGGGCGGACGCGATCCTCGTTCTCTACCGTCGCTTTAAAACTCGCCCCGGCCGTGGACGCCGCGGCTCCGCCCCGCGGAGCGAGGCGGGACAGCCGCACGGCGCATTCGACCGAGGCGCAACGGGTCGCGGTGTTATACTGAGAGAGAAGTGCACGCGCTCCGGGAGCCCGGCTGCGCACCCGGACACCCCCCGCCCCGACAACGAGTGCCGAAGGGCGGAGGTGTGCGCCGGGACGCGGGCTCCGACGGAAGACACGATGAATCTCTCCGTTCGCTCGTTTGAGTTCCACAGGTTTACCCCTGAACGGTTTCACGTACTCTTTAACTCTCTCTTCAAAGTTCTTTTCAACTTTCCCTCACGGTACTTGTTCGCTATCGGTCTCGTGGTAGTATTTAGCCTTAGATGGAGTTTACCACCCACTTAGGGCTGCACTCTCAAGCAACCCGACTCTGGGGAGAGAGACCGTCGCGGCCGGCTACCGTCACCACGGGCCTGGCACCCTCTGCGGGTAAGCGGGCCCCGTTCAAGATGAACTTGGACAGGCAGCCGTGACTAATGACCGCGCGTGTATATATTACTCTCCTCCCTAACGCTACATTTCCCGGCGGCCCGCCTGGGCCGCAGGATTCAGCGCTGGGCTCTTCCCGTTTCGCTCGCCGCTACTCGGGGAATCCTCGTTAGTTTCTTTTCCTCCGCTTACTGATATGCTTAAGTTCGGCGGGTGATCTCTCCTGATTTGAGGTCGACAACAAAAAAAAATTCATATATATATATAAATATACATATATATGAATAATGTAAACGCTCTCCGGTTTCGCACGGTACCCGCGCGCGACGCAGAGCGCGAAGAAACGCCCCCGCGCGCCGGCCCGTGAGGACCGGCGGCGGGTTTCACAGCGTCGTCGCTAGCTCGAAAAGCGTCTCGGGGGGACCGAGAGAGCGCGCCAAGTCAAATTTGACCGGACGTCCGTCCGGCGCTCGCGCGCCGGCGGACGACAGACCGGCAACACTCTCGCCGAATCTTCTCTCCGAAGAGAGAAGACGGCGAAGTCTGGTCGCATTGTGTGCGCGACCCTCAAACAGGAGTGGTCCGTCGACAAACTAAGTCTTGCTCGGACCGCAATGTGCGTTCGAAATGTCGATGCTCATGTGTCCTGCAGTTCACACTCTGACGCGCATTTAGCTGCGTTCTTCATCGACCCACGAGCCGAGTGATCCGCCGTTCAGGGTAATAGTGTTTTATGATATATATATATATATATATATATTGTTTATCGGTTGCGTTTTTTTTCTTTTTTCTCTATCGGAAAAAAAATTACATTTTTCACAGAATATAGCCGGACGCGGGAATCGGGCCGACAGACCCGCCTCCCGCGACACCGGCAGTCCGCGGTTCGCGGCGGCGCCCTAGGGCGAAATTCCGCCGCAGTGTTTGCTTATTTTGCGCTCTGCGCGTGTGTATAAATATATTTATACTATATAAAAGAATGAAAATTCATTTTATATTATATTTCACAGGAAATGATCCTTCCGCAGGTTCACCTACGGAAACCTTGTTACGACTTTTACTTCCTCTAAATGATCAAATTCGGTCAAACTTTCCGACGCGTCGGATGCCCGAGACGAGCTTCCGCGCACCAGTCCGAAGACCTCACCAAATCATCCATCGGTAGTAGCGACGGGCGGTGTGTACAAAGGGCAGGGACGCAATCAACGCGAGCTGGTGACTCGCTTTTACTAGGAATTCCTCGTTCATGGGGGAGAATTGCAAACCCCAATCCCTATCACGAAGGGGTTTCATCGGGTTACCCGGGCCGTTAGGCCAAGGAGGACACGCTGATCCCTTCAGTGTAGCGCGCGTGCGGCCCAGGACATCTAAGGGCATCACAGACCTGCTATTGCTCAATCTCGTGCGGCTATATATACCGCCGGTCCCTCTAAGAAGATTTTCATTGTACGCCGGTAGTGAAGACCGCGAAACACACTTCCGCGACGCGAACGCCGCAAGATGCGCGCCCGCGGACTCCTGTGATACCGGTTGCACGTCTATTTAATAGGCTAGAGTTACGTTCGTTACCGGAATTAACCTGACAAATCGCTCCACCAACTAAGAGCGGCCATGCACCACCACCCACCGAATCGAGAAAGAGCTGTTAATCCGTCAATCCTTCCAGTGTCCGGGCCTGGTGAGTTTTCCCGTGTTGAGTCGAATTAAGCCGCAGGCTCCACTCCTGGTGGTGCCCTTCCGTCAATTCCTTTAAGTTTCAGCTTTGCAACCATACTCCCCCCGGAGCCCGAAAGCTTTGGTTTCCCGGGAGCTGCCCACCGGGTTAAAATTATGAAACTTCGGCGGATCGCTGGCTGGCATCATTTATGGTTAGAACTACAGCGGTATCTAATCGCCTTCGAACCTCTAACTTTCGTTCTTGATTAATGAAAACACCTTTGGCAAATGCTTTCGCTTTAGTCCGTCTTGCGACGATCCAAGAATTTCACCTCTAACGTCGCAATACGAATGCCCCCAGTTGTCCCTATTAATCATTACCTCTGGTATCAGAAAGCCAACAAAACAGAACCGAGGTCCTATTCTATTATTCCATGCGTACAATATTCAGGCAAGTGTTAGCCCGCTTTGAGCACTCTAATTTGTTCAAAGTAAACAGCCGCGACGGCCCGCCTCGGCGCGCGGCCGCCCGCGAGGACGACCGCAACACACTGGCGGTGGACGCACCGGCGAGAAGCCCCGCAGACGTGCCTGTCGTACCGCATTCGGTAGACCGACACCGCAGGACACAATTTCAACTACGAGCTTTTTAACCGCAACAACTTTAGTATATGCTATTGGAGCTGGAATTACCGCGGCTGCTGGCACCAGACTTGCCCTCCAATGGATCCTCGTTAAAGGATTTAAAGTGTAATCATTCCGATCACGAGGCCTCGGACGAGTCCCGTATCGTTATTTTTCGTCACTACCTCCCCGTGCCGGGAGTGGGTAATTTGCGCGCCTGCTGCCTTCCGTGGATGTGGTAGCCGTTTCTCAGGCTCCCTCTCCGGAATCGAACCCTGATTCCCCGTTACCCGTGACAACCATGGTAGTCGCATAAACTACCATCGACAGTTGATAAGGCAGACATTTGAAAGATGCGTCGCCGGTGCTAGACCGTGCGATCAGCACAAAGTTATCTAGAATCATCTCGAATGGCGACGGACGGGGCGCGAACCCCGCCGCCGATTGGTTTTTGATCTAATAAAAGCATCCCTCCCGTTGCCGGTCAGGACCTCGTTTGCATGTATTAGCTCTAGAATTGCCACAGTTATCCAAGTAACTATGTACGATCTAAGGAACCAAAACTGATATATTGAGCCATTCGCGGTTTCACCTTAATTCGGCTTTTACTGAGACTTGCATGGCTTAGTCTTTGAGACAAGCATATGATTACTGGCAGGATCAACCAGGGAGCTGTTCATTTCTATATCGCTCCAGGATACGAAGGGCGTCTGAGGCGCGACGGAGTCACCCGCCGCGACACGCTCTTTATGTTCGCACCTATATAACTCACATTCTCGCTCGCTCGAGTTTGCACTCTCGCGATTCACGAGTCTGTTCGTTTTACTTTTAAATTCACTTTTTAACAAGTGAACGCTGGACCTGACGAGACGGACCACATGGATCTTCTCTTTGGCCAAAAATTTAATTCCCTTTCGTCAAATATTAACGTACGAGAGCGCACGCCTTCGGCGCGGCAATAGTGGGGACGTGGATTAGAATCCTACGACCGTTCTCGTTTTTGTTCACGGTGTTCTCTGCTTGCGCGGAACTCCAGAGTTTGTAACACGGGCGAAGTGCAATGCTCGCTCAGCCGCACAAAGGAGCTGAACGGCCACACGACGTTGATTTTCGCAAATGTAAAGCCGGCGCGGCATATCGGCCGCCGCAATGTGCGAACGCGGTGAAAAATGTATTTTAGCTAACGCCATGAGAGACGCGCATAATATACGTACGGCGACGGGTGTCGGCGTCTCGCACGCCGGGCCGCCAGCCATGCGGGGAGCCTACGCGCGTTTCAGGCGAAACGTAAATGAGCCGATGGGTAAAACGCGCGGTACGGTCGGGACTTGGCAAATTCTGCGAGATGATTTTATTTTTTCTTTTCTTTTTTCGTTTGAGAAGACGAATATGGAAAGAGATTATGATTGAAAAATTAGACTTATAATTTGGGTAGGAAATATTTTTGTTTTTTTTTTTTTTATTTTCTTTTTTTTATTTTTTTTTTTATTTCACATTCACATTTGGATCGGAAGGAGGGACGAAATAAAAATCGGCGGGGGTGCATTTCGGATCGTCGCTCAGTGAAGTAAACGAAAAATTTAAGTTTCACGCGGAGCGCGCTCGCGGCCGCCGCGAGACGTCTCGCCGGGAGGGGGCCTCGTTCTCGCATTAAAACTCGGCGAGAGGGTATAAAATATTTCTAAGTTTTTTTGTTTTTTTTTTTTTTTTTTAATTTCACATTCACTTTCGAATCGGAAGGAGGAACGAAATAAAAATCGGCGGGGGTGCATTTCGGATCGTCGCTCGGTGGAAATATTCGATAAACGAAAAATTTAAGTTTCACGCGGAGCGCGCTCGCGACCGCCGCGAGACGTCTCGCCGGGAGGGGGCCTCGTTCTCGCATTAAAACTCGGCGAGAGGGTATAAAATATTTCTAAGTTTTTTTGTTTTTTTTTTTTTTTTTTAATTTCACATTCACTTTTGAATCGGAAGGAGGAACGAAATAAAAATCGGCGGGGGTGCATTTCGGATCGTCGCTCAGTGAAGTAAACGAAAAATTTAAGTTTCACGCGGAGCGCGCTCGCGACCGCCGCGAGACGTCTCGCCGGGAGGGGGCCTCGTTCTCGCATTAAAACTCGGCGAGAGGGTATAAAATATTTCTAAGTTTTTTTGTTTTTTTTTTTTTTTTTAATTTCACATTCACTTTTGAATCGGAAGGAGGAACGAAATAAAAATCGGCGGGGGTGCATTTCGGATCGTCGCTCGGTGGAAATATTCGATAAACGAAAAATTTAAGTTTCACGCGGAGCGCGCTCGCGACCGCCGCGAGACGTCTCGCCGGGAGGGGGCCTCGTTCTCGCATTAAAACTCGGCGAGAGGGTATAAAATATTTCTAAGTTTTTTTGTTTTTTTTTTTTTTTTTAATTTCACATTCACTTTTGAATCGGAAGGAGGAACGAAATAAAAATCGGCGGGGGTGCATTTCGGATCGTCGCTCGGTGGAAATATTCGATAAACGAAAAATTTAAGTTTCACGCGGAGCGCGCTCGCGACCGCCGCGAGACGTCTCGCCGGGAGGGGGCCTCGTTCTCGCATTAAAACTCGGCGAGAGGGTATAAATTATTTCTAAGTTTTAATTTTTTTTTTTTTTTTTTAATTTCACATTCACTTTCGAATCGGAAGGAGGAACGAAATAAAAATCGGCGGGGGTGCATTTCGGATCGTCGCTCGGTGGAAATATTCGATAAACGAAAAATTTAAGTTTCACGCGGAGCGCGCTCGCGACCGCCGCGAGACGTCTCGCCGGGAGGGGGCCTCGTTCTCGCATTAAAACTCGGCGAGAGGGTATAAATTATTTCTAAGTTTTAATTTTTTTTTTTTTTTTTTAATTTCACATTCACTCTTGAATCGGAAGGAGGAACGAAATAAAAATCGGCGGGGGTGCATTTCGGATCGTCGCTCGGTGGAAATATTCGATAAACGAAAAATTTAAGTTGCACGCGGAGCGCGCTCGCGACCGCCGCGAGACGTCTCGCCGGGAGGGGGCCTCGTTCTCGCATTAAAACTCGGCGAGAGGGTATAAATTATTTCTAAGTTTTTTTTTTTTTTTTTTTTTTTTAATTTCACATTCACTTTCGAATCGGAAGGAGGAACGAAATAAAAATCGGCGGGGGTGCATTTCGGATCGTCGCTCGGTGGAAATATTCGATAAACGAAAAATTTAAGTTTCACGCGGAGCGCGCTCGCGACCGCCGCGAGACGTCTCGCCGGGAGGGGGCCTCGTTCTCGCATTAAAACTCGGCGAGAGGGTATAAAATATTTCTAAGTTTTTTTGTTTTTTTTTTTTTTTTTTAATTTCACATTCACTTTTGAATCGGAAGGAGGAACGAAATAAAAATCGGCGGGGGTGCATTTCGGATCGTCGCTCAGTGAAGTAAACGAAAAATTTAAGTTTCACGCGGAGCGCGCTCGCGACCGCCGCGAGACGTCTCGCCGGGAGGGGGCCTCGTTCTCGCATTAAAACTCGGCGAGAGGGTATAAAATATTTCTAAGTTTTTTTGTTTTTTTTTTTTTTTTTAATTTCACATTCACTTTCGAATCGGAAGGAGGAACGAAATAAAAATCGGCGGGGGTGCATTTCGGATCGTCGCTCGGTGGAAATATTCGATAAACGAAAAATTTAAGTTTCACGCGGAGCGCGCTCGCGACCGCCGCGAGACGTCTCGCCGGGAGGGGGCCTCGTTCTCGCATTAAAACTCGGCGAGAGGGTATAAATTATTTCTAAGTTTTAATTTTTTTTTTTTTTTTTTAATTTCACATTCACTTTCGAATCGGAAGGAGGAACGAAATAAAAATCGGCGGGGGTGCATTTCGGATCGTCGCTCAGTGAAGTAAACGAAAAATTTAAGTTTCACGCGGAGCGCGCTCGCGACCGCCGCGAGACGTCTCGCCGGGAGGGGGCCTCGTTCTCGCATTAAAACTCGGCGAGAGGGTATAAAATATTTCTAAGTTTTTTTGTTTTTTTTTTTTTTTTTAATTTCACATTCACTTTTGAATCGGAAGGAGGAACGAAATAAAAATCGACGGGGGTGCATTTCGGATCGTCGCTCAGTGAAGTAAACGAAAAATTTAAGTTTCACGCGGAGCGCGCTCGCGACCGCCGCGAGACGTCTCGCCGGGAGGGGGCCTCGTTCTCGCATTAAAACTCGGCGAGAGGGTATAAATTATTTCTAAGTTTTTTTTTTTTTTTTTTTTTTTTAATTTCACATTCACTTTCGAATCGGAAGGAGGAACGAAATAAAAATCGGCGGGGGTGCATTTCGGATCGTCGCTCGGTGGAAATATTCGATAAACGAAAAATTTAAGTTTCACGCGGAGCGCGCTCGCGACCGCCGCGAGACGTCTCGCCGGGAGGGGGCCTCGTTCTCGCATTAAAACTCGGCGAGAGGGTATAAATTATTTCTAAGTTTTAATTTTTTTTTTTTTTTTTAATTTCACATTCACTCTTGAATCGGAAGGAGGAACGAAATAAAAATCGGCGGGGGTGCATTTCGGATCATCGCTCAGTGAAGTAAGCGAAAAATTTAAGTTTCACGCGGAGCGCGCTCGCGACCGCCGCGAGACGTCTCGCCGGGAGGGGGCCTCGTTCTCGCATTAAAACTCGGCGAGAGGGTATAAAATATTTCTAAGTTTTTTTGTTTTTTTTTTTTTTTTTAATTTCACATTCACTTTCGAATCGGAAGGAGGAACGAAATAAAAATCGGCGGGGGTGCATTTCGGATCGTCGCTCAGTGAAGTAAACGAAAAATTTAAGTTTCACGCGGAGCGCGCTCGCGACCGCCGCGAGACGTCTCGCCGGGAGGGGGCCTCGTTCTCGCATTAAAACTCGGCGAGAGGGTATAAATTATTTCCATGTTTATTATTATTTAGTTTATGAATTATTCATTTATTTATTAGGGCTATGTATAGCGTGTGAGCTCGCCAATATATGGCAGTAAAATTTTTATTGTCTTTGAATTTCCTAGAGTTTTAACCATCGAAAAAAAAGAAGATTGCAAATAAAATCAACAGACAATGGAAATTTGATGTGTATTATTTTAATAGATTGTTTATAACAGAAAAATACATAGAGAAATATGCATTTTTATTTTTTGTAATAAAAACATAAAATTTCCATTGTCTGTTGATTTTATTTGCAATCTTCTTTTTTTTCGATGGTTAAAACTCTAGGAAATTCAAAGACAATAAAAATTTTACTGTCATATATTGGCGAGCTCACGGGCTATACTTACGCCATTTATTATTATTAGTTATTATTTATATCAGCTGGTCTCCAGCTGGTCCGACGGTGCGAGCGTCCACCTTCGCTTATGTTCAATGCAATTCGGACACTTGGCAAATTTACCACGTGTTTTACTTACTAACGGATATTGAAATACATTTTATTTATTTATTTATTTTATTTTGTTTATTAAGAAAAACAACAGCAATACAAAGAAATATACACAACATAATAAAAAAAACATAAAATAAAGCCAAATCAGTTTTTCACATAAATACAATTATAAAAATCCAGTTCAGTTAAATATCAATTATAGAAGTGCATGTGTGCGAGTTTTTTTTTGTGTGTGAGGATGCGTGTGTAAAAAAGTGGAGTGTGGTTTTGGTAGGTATGTGAATATGTGTGTGATTGTATATGGGTGTGAGGGTAGGTTTAAGGACAGGGTAAGTGTGTATTCGATATGAGTGAATAGAAACAATTAAAAATTATAATGTAAAAATATAAATATATTTTTTTTTATAACGAAACATAATTTTTTTCAAATAATAGTTTTTTAATTTGTAAATTATTTATGTAAATAATTAGAGTCCAGACCGTAAAAAATTTTACTGTCATATATTGGCGAGCTCACGGGCTATACTTACGCCATTTATTATTATTAGTTATTATTTATATCAGCTGGTCTCCAGCTGGTCCGACGGTGCGAGCGTCCGCCTTCGTTTATGTTCAATGCAATTCGGACACTTGGCAAATTTACCACGTGTTTTACTTACTAACGGATATTGAAATACATCATTTGAAAATAATTAGAGTCCAGACCGTACCGTCATGAGCGTTTTGGTTTTTCGACTTTTCACGATGAAAACAAAAACACTTTGAAAAACAAAAATTTGCAAAAAAAAAAGGCGAACGCCCGCACCTCGCCGAACGCTGGTCTCCAGCTGGTCCGACGGTGCGAGCGTCCACCTTCGTTTATGTTCAATGCAATTCGGACACTTGGCAAATTTACCACGTGTTTTACTTACTAACGGATATTGAAATACATCATTTGAAAATAATTAGAGTCCAGACCGTAAAAAATTTTACTGTCATATATTGGCGAGCTCACGGGCTATACTTACGCCATTTATTATTATTAGTTATTATTTATATCAGCTGGTCTCCAGCTGGTCCGACGGTGCGAGCGTCCGCCTTCGTTTATGTTCAATGCAATTCGGACACTTGGCAAATTTACCACGTGTTTTACTTACTAACGGATATTGAAATTTATCATTTGAAAATTATGTATGTAAATAATTAGAGTCCAGACCGTAAAAAAATTTACTGTCATATATTGGCGAGCTCACGGGCTATACTTACGCCATTTATTATTATTATTAGTTATTATTTCTAAATTATTTCTAAGCTTTGAGCTTTGAGCTTTTTCCTTTTGGCTTTTGGCTTGCTTAGCTTTATAAGCTAGCTTTAAAGCTAGCTTTCAAGCTTCACGATGAAAACACAAAAGTGTTGAAAAAAAAAATTTGCAAAAAAAAAGGCGAACGCCCGCACCTCGCCGAACGCTGGTCTCCAGCTGGTCCGACGGTGCGAGCGTCCGC
>NW_028280729.1:12500-20000 GCF_059751315.1 Micrasema longulum | reverse complement strand
AAGTTTGAGAATAGGTTGAGGCCATTTCGGCCCCAATGCCTCTAATCATTCGCTTTACCGGATGAGACTGTCAGAATGGCGGAATAAATTCCGTCATGTTTCTCGAGCGCCAGCTATCCTGAGGGAAACTTCGGATGGAACCAGCTATTAGATAGTTCGATTAGTCTTTCGCCCCTATACCCAGTTCGGACGATCGATTTGCACGTCAGAATCGCTTCGGTCCTCCATCAGGGTTTCCCCTGACTTCGACCTGACCAGGCATAGTTCACCATCTTTCGGGTCCCAGCGTGTACGCTCTCAGTGCGTCTCGATAATCGCACGGGGGCTTTCTCGAAACGCCTCGGGAATGCGGCGGGGCGTCTGACGACGCCCGCGCATCTTCCCTGCGGCCGGCTCGAGGCCGACCTTTCACTTTCATTTCGCCTCTGGGTTTATCAGTGTTCCCAATGACTCGCGCACATGCTAGACTCCTTGGTCCGTGTTTCAAGACGGGTCCTGTGAGTGCCCAAAACAAAACCACCGCCGACCGGGACGCGTCCCGTCCGAGAGCGCGCCACTAGCCACGGACATCCGAAACGCGACACCCGCGACGCACTGGGCGCCGGGGGCCACGAGAAGGAAGCCGCTGTGACGCGACGGACGCCCTCCGAAGGGGCGGACGCGATCCTCGTTCTCTACCGTCGCTTTAAAACTCGCCCCGGCCGTGGACGCCGCGGCTCCGCCCCGCGGAGCGAGGCGGGACAGCCGCACGGCGCATTCGACCGAGGCGCAACGGGTCGCGGTGTTATACTGAGAGAGAAGTGCACGCGCTCCGGGAGCCCGGCTGCGCACCCGGACACCCCCCGCCCCGACAACGAGTGCCGAAGGGCGGAGGTGTGCGCCGGGACGCGGGCTCCGACGGAAGACACGATGAATCTCTCCGTTCGCTCGTTTGAGTTCCACAGGTTTACCCCTGAACGGTTTCACGTACTCTTTAACTCTCTCTTCAAAGTTCTTTTCAACTTTCCCTCACGGTACTTGTTCGCTATCGGTCTCGTGGTAGTATTTAGCCTTAGATGGAGTTTACCACCCACTTAGGGCTGCACTCTCAAGCAACCCGACTCTGGGGAGAGAGACCGTCGCGGCCGGCTACCGTCACCACGGGCCTGGCACCCTCTGCGGGTAAGCGGGCCCCGTTCAAGATGAACTTGGACAGGCAGCCGTGACTAATGACCGCGCGTGTATATATTACTCTCCTCCCTAACGCTACATTTCCCGGCGGCCCGCCTGGGCCGCAGGATTCAGCGCTGGGCTCTTCCCGTTTCGCTCGCCGCTACTCGGGGAATCCTCGTTAGTTTCTTTTCCTCCGCTTACTGATATGCTTAAGTTCGGCGGGTGATCTCTCCTGATTTGAGGTCGACAACAAAAAAAAATTCATATATATATATAAATATACATATATATGAATAATGTAAACGCTCTCCGGTTTCGCACGGTACCCGCGCGCGACGCAGAGCGCGAAGAAACGCCCCCGCGCGCCGGCCCGTGAGGACCGGCGGCGGGTTTCACAGCGTCGTCGCTAGCTCGAAAAGCGTCTCGGGGGGACCGAGAGAGCGCGCCAAGTCAAATTTGACCGGACGTCCGTCCGGCGCTCGCGCGCCGGCGGACGACAGACCGGCAACACTCTCGCCGAATCTTCTCTCCGAAGAGAGAAGACGGCGAAGTCTGGTCGCATTGTGTGCGCGACCCTCAAACAGGAGTGGTCCGTCGACAAACTAAGTCTTGCTCGGACCGCAATGTGCGTTCGAAATGTCGATGCTCATGTGTCCTGCAGTTCACACTCTGACGCGCATTTAGCTGCGTTCTTCATCGACCCACGAGCCGAGTGATCCGCCGTTCAGGGTAATAGTGTTTTATGATATATATATATATATATATATTGTTTATCGGTTGCGTTTTTTTCTTTTTTCTCTATCGGAAAAAAAATTACATTTTTCACAGAATATAGCCGGACGCGGGAATCGGGCCGACAGACCCGCCTCCCGCGACACCGGCAGTCCGCGGTTCGCGGCGGCGCCCTAGGGCGAAATTCCGCCGCAGTGTTTGCTTATTTTGCGCTCTGCGCGTGTGTATAAATATATTTATACTATATAAAAGAATGAAAATTCATTTTATATTATATTTCACAGGAAATGATCCTTCCGCAGGTTCACCTACGGAAACCTTGTTACGACTTTTACTTCCTCTAAATGATCAAATTCGGTCAAACTTTCCGACGCGTCGGATGCCCGAGACGAGCTTCCGCGCACCAGTCCGAAGACCTCACCAAATCATCCATCGGTAGTAGCGACGGGCGGTGTGTACAAAGGGCAGGGACGCAATCAACGCGAGCTGGTGACTCGCTTTTACTAGGAATTCCTCGTTCATGGGGGAGAATTGCAAACCCCAATCCCTATCACGAAGGGGTTTCATCGGGTTACCCGGGCCGTTAGGCCAAGGAGGACACGCTGATCCCTTCAGTGTAGCGCGCGTGCGGCCCAGGACATCTAAGGGCATCACAGACCTGCTATTGCTCAATCTCGTGCGGCTATATATACCGCCGGTCCCTCTAAGAAGATTTTCATTGTACGCCGGTAGTGAAGACCGCGAAACACACTTCCGCGACGCGAACGCCGCAAGATGCGCGCCCGCGGACTCCTGTGATACCGGTTGCACGTCTATTTAATAGGCTAGAGTTACGTTCGTTACCGGAATTAACCTGACAAATCGCTCCACCAACTAAGAGCGGCCATGCACCACCACCCACCGAATCGAGAAAGAGCTGTTAATCCGTCAATCCTTCCAGTGTCCGGGCCTGGTGAGTTTTCCCGTGTTGAGTCGAATTAAGCCGCAGGCTCCACTCCTGGTGGTGCCCTTCCGTCAATTCCTTTAAGTTTCAGCTTTGCAACCATACTCCCCCCGGAGCCCGAAAGCTTTGGTTTCCCGGGAGCTGCCCACCGGGTTAAAATTATGAAACTTCGGCGGATCGCTGGCTGGCATCATTTATGGTTAGAACTACAGCGGTATCTAATCGCCTTCGAACCTCTAACTTTCGTTCTTGATTAATGAAAACACCTTTGGCAAATGCTTTCGCTTTAGTCCGTCTTGCGACGATCCAAGAATTTCACCTCTAACGTCGCAATACGAATGCCCCCAGTTGTCCCTATTAATCATTACCTCTGGTATCAGAAAGCCAACAAAACAGAACCGAGGTCCTATTCTATTATTCCATGCGTACAATATTCAGGCAAGTGTTAGCCCGCTTTGAGCACTCTAATTTGTTCAAAGTAAACAGCCGCGACGGCCCGCCTCGGCGCGCGGCCGCCCGCGAGGACGACCGCAACACACTGGCGGTGGACGCACCGGCGAGAAGCCCCGCAGACGTGCCTGTCGTACCGCATTCGGTAGACCGACACCGCAGGACACAATTTCAACTACGAGCTTTTTAACCGCAACAACTTTAGTATATGCTATTGGAGCTGGAATTACCGCGGCTGCTGGCACCAGACTTGCCCTCCAATGGATCCTCGTTAAAGGATTTAAAGTGTAATCATTCCGATCACGAGGCCTCGGACGAGTCCCGTATCGTTATTTTTCGTCACTACCTCCCCGTGCCGGGAGTGGGTAATTTGCGCGCCTGCTGCCTTCCGTGGATGTGGTAGCCGTTTCTCAGGCTCCCTCTCCGGAATCGAACCCTGATTCCCCGTTACCCGTGACAACCATGGTAGTCGCATAAACTACCATCGACAGTTGATAAGGCAGACATTTGAAAGATGCGTCGCCGGTGCTAGACCGTGCGATCAGCACAAAGTTATCTAGAATCATCTCGAATGGCGACGGACGGGGCGCGAACCCCGCCGCCGATTGGTTTTTGATCTAATAAAAGCATCCCTCCCGTTGCCGGTCAGGACCTCGTTTGCATGTATTAGCTCTAGAATTGCCACAGTTATCCAAGTAACTATGTACAAATCTAAGGAACCAAAACTGATATATTGAGCCATTCGCGGTTTCACCTTAATTCGGCTTTTACTGAGACTTGCATGGCTTAGTCTTTGAGACAAGCATATGATTACTGGCAGGATCAACCAGGGAGCTGTTCATTTCTATATCGCTCCAGGATACGAAGGGCGTCTGAGGCGCGACGGAGTCACCCGCCGCGACACGCTCTTTATGTTCGCACCTATATAACTCACATTCTCGCTCGCTCGAGTTTGCACTCTCGCGATTCACGAGTCTGTTCGTTTTACTTTTAAATTCACTTTTTAACAAGTGAACGCTGGACCTGACGAGACGGACCACATGGATCTTCTCTTTGGCCAAAAATTTAATTCCCTTTCGTCAAATATTAACGTACGAGAGCGCACGCCTTCGGCGCGGCAATAGTGGGGACGTGGATTAGAATCCTACGACCGTTCTCGTTTTTGTTCACGGTGTTCTCTGCTTGCGCGGAACTCCAGAGTTTGTAACACGGGCGAAGTGCAATGCTCGCTCAGCCGCACAAAGGAGCTGAACGGCCACACGACGTTGATTTTCGCAAATGTAAAGCCGGCGCGGCATATCGGCCGCCGCAATGTGCGAACGCGGTGAAAAATGTATTTTAGCTAACGCCATGAGAGACGCGCATAATATACGTACGGCGACGGGTGTCGGCGTCTCGCACGCCGGGCCGCCAGCCATGCGGGGAGCCTACGCGCGTTTCAGGCGAAACGTAAATGAGCCGATGGGTAAAACGCGCGGTACGGTCGGGACTTGGCAAATTCTGCGAGATGATTTTATTTTTTCTTTTCTTTTTTCGTTTGAGAAGACGAATATGGAAAGAGATTATGATTGAAAAATTAGACTTATAATTTGGGTAGGAAATATTTTTGTTTTTTTTTTTTTTATTTTCTTTTTTTTATTTTTTTTTTTATTTCACATTCACATTTGGATCGGAAGGAGGGACGAAATAAAAATCGGCGGGGGTGCATTTCGGATCGTCGCTCAGTGAAGTAAACGAAAAATTTAAGTTTCACGCGGAGCGCGCTCGCGGCCGCCGCGAGACGTCTCGCCGGGAGGGGGCCTCGTTCTCGCATTAAAACTCGGCGAGAGGGTATAAAATATTTCTAAGTTTTTTTGTTTTTTTTTTTTTTTTTTAATTTCACATTCACTTTCGAATCGGAAGGAGGAACGAAATAAAAATCGGCGGGGGTGCATTTCGGATCGTCGCTCGGTGGAAATATTCGATAAACGAAAAATTTAAGTTTCACGCGGAGCGCGCTCGCGACCGCCGCGAGACGTAAATGAGCCGATGGGTAAAACGCGCGGTACGGTCGGGACTTGGCAAATTCTGCGAGATGATTTTATTTTTTCTTTTCTTTTTTCGTTTGAGAAGACGAATATGGAAAGAGATTATGATTGAAAAATTAGACTTATAATTTGGGTAGGAAATATTTTTGTTTTTTTTTTTTTTATTTTCTTTTTTTTATTTTTTTTTTTATTTCACATTCACATTTGGATCGGAAGGAGGGACGAAATAAAAATCGGCGGGGGTGCATTTCGGATCGTCGCTCAGTGAAGTAAACGAAAAATTTAAGTTTCACGCGGAGCGCGCTCGCGGCCGCCGCGAGACGTCTCGCCGGGAGGGGGCCTCGTTCTCGCATTAAAACTCGGCGAGAGGGTATAAAATATTTCTAAGTTTTTTTGTTTTTTTTTTTTTTTTTTAATTTCACATTCACTTTCGAATCGGAAGGAGGAACGAAATAAAAATCGGCGGGGGTGCATTTCGGATCGTCGCTCGGTGGAAATATTCGATAAACGAAAAATTTAAGTTTCACGCGGAGCGCGCTCGCGACCGCCGCGAGACGTCTCGCCGGGAGGGGGCCTCGTTCTCGCATTAAAACTCGGCGAGAGGGTATAAATTATTTCTAAGTTTTAATTTTTTTTTTTTTTTTTTAATTTCACATTCACTCTTGAATCGGAAGGAGGAACGAAATAAAAATCGGCGGGGGTGCATTTCGGATCGTCGCTCGGTGGAAATATTCGATAAACGAAAAATTTAAGTTGCACGCGGAGCGCGCTCGCGACCGCCGCGAGACGTCTCGCCGGGAGGGGGCCTCGTTCTCGCATTAAAACTCGGCGAGAGGGTATAAATTATTTCTAAGTTTTTTTTTTTTTTTTTTTTTTTTAATTTCACATTCACTTTCGAATCGGAAGGAGGAACGAAATAAAAATCGGCGGGGGTGCATTTCGGATCGTCGCTCGGTGGAAATATTCGATAAACGAAAAATTTAAGTTTCACGCGGAGCGCGCTCGCGACCGCCGCGAGACGTCTCGCCGGGAGGGGGCCTCGTTCTCGCATTAAAACTCGGCGAGAGGGTATAAAATATTTCTAAGTTTTTTTGTTTTTTTTTTTTTTTTTTAATTTCACATTCACTTTTGAATCGGAAGGAGGAACGAAATAAAAATCGGCGGGGGTGCATTTCGGATCGTCGCTCAGTGAAGTAAACGAAAAATTTAAGTTTCACGCGGAGCGCGCTCGCGACCGCCGCGAGACGTCTCGCCGGGAGGGGGCCTCGTTCTCGCATTAAAACTCGGCGAGAGGGTATAAAATATTTCTAAGTTTTTTTGTTTTTTTTTTTTTTTTTAATTTCACATTCACTTTCGAATCGGAAGGAGGAACGAAATAAAAATCGGCGGGGGTGCATTTCGGATCGTCGCTCGGTGGAAATATTCGATAAACGAAAAATTTAAGTTTCACGCGGAGCGCGCTCGCGACCGCCGCGAGACGTCTCGCCGGGAGGGGGCCTCGTTCTCGCATTAAAACTCGGCGAGAGGGTATAAATTATTTCTAAGTTTTAATTTTTTTTTTTTTTTTTTAATTTCACATTCACTTTCGAATCGGAAGGAGGAACGAAATAAAAATCGGCGGGGGTGCATTTCGGATCGTCGCTCAGTGAAGTAAACGAAAAATTTAAGTTTCACGCGGAGCGCGCTCGCGACCGCCGCGAGACGTCTCGCCGGGAGGGGGCCTCGTTCTCGCATTAAAACTCGGCGAGAGGGTATAAAATATTTCTAAGTTTTTTTGTTTTTTTTTTTTTTTTTAATTTCACATTCACTTTTGAATCGGAAGGAGGAACGAAATAAAAATCGACGGGGGTGCATTTCGGATCGTCGCTCAGTGAAGTAAACGAAAAATTTAAGTTTCACGCGGAGCGCGCTCGCGACCGCCGCGAGACGTCTCGCCGGGAGGGGGCCTCGTTCTCGCATTAAAACTCGGCGAGAGGGTATAAATTATTTCTAAGTTTTTTTTTTTTTTTTTTTTTTTTAATTTCACATTCACTTTCGAATCGGAAGGAGGAACGAAATAAAAATCGGCGGGGGTGCATTTCGGATCGTCAAACAATTAAAAATTATAATGTAAAAATATAAATATATTTTTTTTTATAACGAAACATAATTTTTTTCAAATAATAGTTTTTTAATTTGTAAATTATTTATGTAAAT
>NW_028280729.1:0-7500 GCF_059751315.1 Micrasema longulum | reverse complement strand
AACGCCTCGGGAATGCGGCGGGGCGTCTGACGACGCCCGCGCATCTTCCCTGCGGCCGGCTCGAGGCCGACCTTTCACTTTCATTTCGCCTCTGGGTTTATCAGTGTTCCCAATGACTCGCGCACATGCTAGACTCCTTGGTCCGTGTTTCAAGACGGGTCCTGTGAGTGCCCAAAACAAAACCACCGCCGACCGGGACGCGTCCCGTCCGAGAGCGCGCCACTAGCCACGGACATCCGAAACGCGACACCCGCGACGCACTGGGCGCCGGGGGCCACGAGAAGGAAGCCGCTGTGACGCGACGGACGCCCTCCGAAGGGGCGGACGCGATCCTCGTTCTCTACCGTCGCTTTAAAACTCGCCCCGGCCGTGGACGCCGCGGCTCCGCCCCGCGGAGCGAGGCGGGACAGCCGCACGGCGCATTCGACCGAGGCGCAACGGGTCGCGGTGTTATACTGAGAGAGAAGTGCACGCGCTCCGGGAGCCCGGCTGCGCACCCGGACACCCCCCGCCCCGACAACGAGTGCCGAAGGGCGGAGGTGTGCGCCGGGACGCGGGCTCCGACGGAAGACACGATGAATCTCTCCGTTCGCTCGTTTGAGTTCCACAGGTTTACCCCTGAACGGTTTCACGTACTCTTTAACTCTCTCTTCAAAGTTCTTTTCAACTTTCCCTCACGGTACTTGTTCGCTATCGGTCTCGTGGTAGTATTTAGCCTTAGATGGAGTTTACCACCCACTTAGGGCTGCACTCTCAAGCAACCCGACTCTGGGGAGAGAGACCGTCGCGGCCGGCTACCGTCACCACGGGCCTGGCACCCTCTGCGGGTAAGCGGGCCCCGTTCAAGATGAACTTGGACAGGCAGCCGTGACTAATGACCGCGCGTGTATATATTACTCTCCTCCCTAACGCTACATTTCCCGGCGGCCCGCCTGGGCCGCAGGATTCAGCGCTGGGCTCTTCCCGTTTCGCTCGCCGCTACTCGGGGAATCCTCGTTAGTTTCTTTTCCTCCGCTTACTGATATGCTTAAGTTCGGCGGGTGATCTCTCCTGATTTGAGGTCGACAACAAAAAAAAATTCATATATATATATAAATATACATATATATGAATAATGTAAACGCTCTCCGGTTTCGCACGGTACCCGCGCGCGACGCAGAGCGCGAAGAAACGCCCCCGCGCGCCGGCCCGTGAGGACCGGCGGCGGGTTTCACAGCGTCGTCGCTAGCTCGAAAAGCGTCTCGGGGGGACCGAGAGAGCGCGCCAAGTCAAATTTGACCGGACGTCCGTCCGGCGCTCGCGCGCCGGCGGACGACAGACCGGCAACACTCTCGCCGAATCTTCTCTCCGAAGAGAGAAGACGGCGAAGTCTGGTCGCATTGTGTGCGCGACCCTCAAACAGGAGTGGTCCGTCGACAAACTAAGTCTTGCTCGGACCGCAATGTGCGTTCGAAATGTCGATGCTCATGTGTCCTGCAGTTCACACTCTGACGCGCATTTAGCTGCGTTCTTCATCGACCCACGAGCCGAGTGATCCGCCGTTCAGGGTAATAGTGTTTTATGATATATATATATATATATATATATTGTTTATCGGTTGCGTTTTTTTTCTTTTTTCTCTATCGGAAAAAAAATTACATTTTTCACAGAATATAGCCGGACGCGGGAATCGGGCCGACAGACCCGCCTCCCGCGACACCGGCAGTCCGCGGTTCGCGGCGGCGCCCTAGGGCGAAATTCCGCCGCAGTGTTTGCTTATTTTGCGCTCTGCGCGTGTGTATAAATATATTTATACTATATAAAAGAATGAAAATTCATTTTATATTATATTTCACAGGAAATGATCCTTCCGCAGGTTCACCTACGGAAACCTTGTTACGACTTTTACTTCCTCTAAATGATCAAATTCGGTCAAACTTTCCGACGCGTCGGATGCCCGAGACGAGCTTCCGCGCACCAGTCCGAAGACCTCACCAAATCATCCATCGGTAGTAGCGACGGGCGGTGTGTACAAAGGGCAGGGACGCAATCAACGCGAGCTGGTGACTCGCTTTTACTAGGAATTCCTCGTTCATGGGGGAGAATTGCAAACCCCAATCCCTATCACGAAGGGGTTTCATCGGGTTACCCGGGCCGTTAGGCCAAGGAGGACACGCTGATCCCTTCAGTGTAGCGCGCGTGCGGCCCAGGACATCTAAGGGCATCACAGACCTGCTATTGCTCAATCTCGTGCGGCTATATATACCGCCGGTCCCTCTAAGAAGATTTTCATTGTACGCCGGTAGTGAAGACCGCGAAACACACTTCCGCGACGCGAACGCCGCAAGATGCGCGCCCGCGGACTCCTGTGATACCGGTTGCACGTCTATTTAATAGGCTAGAGTTACGTTCGTTACCGGAATTAACCTGACAAATCGCTCCACCAACTAAGAGCGGCCATGCACCACCACCCACCGAATCGAGAAAGAGCTGTTAATCCGTCAATCCTTCCAGTGTCCGGGCCTGGTGAGTTTTCCCGTGTTGAGTCGAATTAAGCCGCAGGCTCCACTCCTGGTGGTGCCCTTCCGTCAATTCCTTTAAGTTTCAGCTTTGCAACCATACTCCCCCCGGAGCCCGAAAGCTTTGGTTTCCCGGGAGCTGCCCACCGGGTTAAAATTATGAAACTTCGGCGGATCGCTGGCTGGCATCATTTATGGTTAGAACTACAGCGGTATCTAATCGCCTTCGAACCTCTAACTTTCGTTCTTGATTAATGAAAACACCTTTGGCAAATGCTTTCGCTTTAGTCCGTCTTGCGACGATCCAAGAATTTCACCTCTAACGTCGCAATACGAATGCCCCCAGTTGTCCCTATTAATCATTACCTCTGGTATCAGAAAGCCAACAAAACAGAACCGAGGTCCTATTCTATTATTCCATGCGTACAATATTCAGGCAAGTGTTAGCCCGCTTTGAGCACTCTAATTTGTTCAAAGTAAACAGCCGCGACGGCCCGCCTCGGCGCGCGGCCGCCCGCGAGGACGACCGCAACACACTGGCGGTGGACGCACCGGCGAGAAGCCCCGCAGACGTGCCTGTCGTACCGCATTCGGTAGACCGACACCGCAGGACACAATTTCAACTACGAGCTTTTTAACCGCAACAACTTTAGTATATGCTATTGGAGCTGGAATTACCGCGGCTGCTGGCACCAGACTTGCCCTCCAATGGATCCTCGTTAAAGGATTTAAAGTGTAATCATTCCGATCACGAGGCCTCGGACGAGTCCCGTATCGTTATTTTTCGTCACTACCTCCCCGTGCCGGGAGTGGGTAATTTGCGCGCCTGCTGCCTTCCGTGGATGTGGTAGCCGTTTCTCAGGCTCCCTCTCCGGAATCGAACCCTGATTCCCCGTTACCCGTGACAACCATGGTAGTCGCATAAACTACCATCGACAGTTGATAAGGCAGACATTTGAAAGATGCGTCGCCGGTGCTAGACCGTGCGATCAGCACAAAGTTATCTAGAATCATCTCGAATGGCGACGGACGGGGCGCGAACCCCGCCGCCGATTGGTTTTTGATCTAATAAAAGCATCCCTCCCGTTGCCGGTCAGGACCTCGTTTGCATGTATTAGCTCTAGAATTGCCACAGTTATCCAAGTAACTATGTACGATCTAAGGAACCAAAACTGATATATTGAGCCATTCGCGGTTTCACCTTAATTCGGCTTTTACTGAGACTTGCATGGCTTAGTCTTTGAGACAAGCATATGATTACTGGCAGGATCAACCAGGGAGCTGTTCATTTCTATATCGCTCCAGGATACGAAGGGCGTCTGAGGCGCGACGGAGTCACCCGCCGCGACACGCTCTTTATGTTCGCACCTATATAACTCACATTCTCGCTCGCTCGAGTTTGCACTCTCGCGATTCACGAGTCTGTTCGTTTTACTTTTAAATTCACTTTTTAACAAGTGAACGCTGGACCTGACGAGACGGACCACATGGATCTTCTCTTTGGCCAAAAATTTAATTCCCTTTCGTCAAATATTAACGTACGAGAGCGCACGCCTTCGGCGCGGCAATAGTGGGGACGTGGATTAGAATCCTACGACCGTTCTCGTTTTTGTTCACGGTGTTCTCTGCTTGCGCGGAACTCCAGAGTTTGTAACACGGGCGAAGTGCAATGCTCGCTCAGCCGCACAAAGGAGCTGAACGGCCACACGACGTTGATTTTCGCAAATGTAAAGCCGGCGCGGCATATCGGCCGCCGCAATGTGCGAACGCGGTGAAAAATGTATTTTAGCTAACGCCATGAGAGACGCGCATAATATACGTACGGCGACGGGTGTCGGCGTCTCGCACGCCGGGCCGCCAGCCATGCGGGGAGCCTACGCGCGTTTCAGGCGAAACGTAAATGAGCCGATGGGTAAAACGCGCGGTACGGTCGGGACTTGGCAAATTCTGCGAGATGATTTTATTTTTTCTTTTCTTTTTTCGTTTGAGAAGACGAATATGGAAAGAGATTATGATTGAAAAATTAGACTTATAATTTGGGTAGGAAATATTTTTGTTTTTTTTTTTTTTATTTTCTTTTTTTTATTTTTTTTTTTATTTCACATTCACATTTGGATCGGAAGGAGGGACGAAATAAAAATCGGCGGGGGTGCATTTCGGATCGTCGCTCAGTGAAGTAAACGAAAAATTTAAGTTTCACGCGGAGCGCGCTCGCGGCCGCCGCGAGACGTCTCGCCGGGAGGGGGCCTCGTTCTCGCATTAAAACTCGGCGAGAGGGTATAAATTATTTCTAAGTTTTAATTTTTTTTTTTTTTTTTTAATTTCACATTCACTTTCGAATCGGAAGGAGGAACGAAATAAAAATCGGCGGGGGTGCATTTCGGATCGTCGCTCGGTGGAAATATTCGATAAACGAAAAATTTAAGTTTCACGCGGAGCGCGCTCGCGACCGCCGCGAGACGTCTCGCCGGGAGGGGGCCTCGTTCTCGCATTAAAACTCGGCGAGAGGGTATAAATTATTTCTAAGTTTTAATTTTTTTTTTTTTTTTTTAATTTCACATTCACTCTTGAATCGGAAGGAGGAACGAAATAAAAATCGGCGGGGGTGCATTTCGGATCGTCGCTCGGTGGAAATATTCGATAAACGAAAAATTTAAGTTGCACGCGGAGCGCGCTCGCGACCGCCGCGAGACGTCTCGCCGGGAGGGGGCCTCGTTCTCGCATTAAAACTCGGCGAGAGGGTATAAATTATTTCTAAGTTTTTTTTTTTTTTTTTTTTTTTTAATTTCACATTCACTTTCGAATCGGAAGGAGGAACGAAATAAAAATCGGCGGGGGTGCATTTCGGATCGTCGCTCGGTGGAAATATTCGATAAACGAAAAATTTAAGTTTCACGCGGAGCGCGCTCGCGACCGCCGCGAGACGTCTCGCCGGGAGGGGGCCTCGTTCTCGCATTAAAACTCGGCGAGAGGGTATAAAATATTTCTAAGTTTTTTTGTTTTTTTTTTTTTTTTTTAATTTCACATTCACTTTTGAATCGGAAGGAGGAACGAAATAAAAATCGGCGGGGGTGCATTTCGGATCGTCGCTCAGTGAAGTAAACGAAAAATTTAAGTTTCACGCGGAGCGCGCTCGCGACCGCCGCGAGACGTCTCGCCGGGAGGGGGCCTCGTTCTCGCATTAAAACTCGGCGAGAGGGTATAAAATATTTCTAAGTTTTTTTGTTTTTTTTTTTTTTTTTAATTTCACATTCACTTTCGAATCGGAAGGAGGAACGAAATAAAAATCGGCGGGGGTGCATTTCGGATCGTAGTCGCTCGGTGGAAATATTCGATAAACGAAAAATTTAAGTTTCACGCGGAGCGCGCTCGCGACCGCCGCGAGACGTCTCGCCGGGAGGGGGCCTCGTTCTCGCATTAAAACTCGGCGAGAGGGTATAAATTATTTCTAAGTTTTAATTTTTTTTTTTTTTTTTAATTTCACATTCACTCTTGAATCGGAAGGAGGAACGAAATAAAAATCGGCGGGGGTGCATTTCGGATCGTCGCTCGGTGGAAATATTCGATAAACGAAAAATTTAAGTTGCACGCGGAGCGCGCTCGCGACCGCCGCGAGACGTCTCGCCGGGAGGGGGCCTCGTTCTCGCATTAAAACTCGGCGAGAGGGTATAAATTATTTCTAAGTTTTTTTTTTTTTTTTTTTTTTTTAATTTCACATTCACTTTCGAATCGGAAGGAGGAACGAAATAAAAATCGGCGGGGGTGCATTTCGGATCGTCGCTCGGTGGAAATATTCGATAAACGAAAAATTTAAGTTTCACGCGGAGCGCGCTCGCGACCGCCGCGAGACGTCTCGCCGGGAGGGGGCCTCGTTCTCGCATTAAAACTCGGCGAGAGGGTATAAAATATTTCTAAGTTTTTTTGTTTTTTTTTTTTTTTTTTAATTTCACATTCACTTTTGAATCGGAAGGAGGAACGAAATAAAAATCGGCGGGGGTGCATTTCGGATCGTCGCTCAGTGAAGTAAACGAAAAATTTAAGTTTCACGCGGAGCGCGCTCGCGACCGCCGCGAGACGTCTCGCCGGGAGGGGGCCTCGTTCTCGCATTAAAACTCGGCGAGAGGGTATAAAATATTTCTAAGTTTTTTTGTTTTTTTTTTTTTTTTTAATTTCACATTCACTTTCGAATCGGAAGGAGGAACGAAATAAAAATCGGCGGGGGTGCATTTCGGATCGTCGCTCGGTGGAAATATTCGATAAACGAAAAATTTAAGTTTCACGCGGAGCGCGCTCGCGACCGCCGCGAGACGTCTCGCCGGGAGGGGGCCTCGTTCTCGCATTAAAACTCGGCGAGAGGGTATAAATTATTTCTAAGTTTTAATTTTTTTTTTTTTTTTTTAATTTCACATTCACTTTCGAATCGGAAGGAGGAACGAAATAAAAATCGGCGGGGGTGCATTTCGGATCGTCGCTCAGTGAAGTAAACGAAAAATTTAAGTTTCACGCGGAGCGCGCTCGCGACCGCCGCGAGACGTCTCGCCGGGAGGGGGCCTCGTTCTCGCATTAAAACTCGGCGAGAGGGTATAAAATATTTCTAAGTTTTTTTGTTTTTTTTTTTTTTTTTAATTTCACATTCACTTTTGAATCGGAAGGAGGAACGAAATAAAAATCGACGGGGGTGCATTTCGGATCGTCGCTCAGTGAAGTAAACGAAAAATTTAAGTTTCACGCGGAGCGCGCTCGCGACCGCCGCGAGACGTCTCGCCGGGAGGGGCCTCGTTCTCGCATTAAAACTCGGCGAGAGGGTATAAATTATTTCTAAGTTTTTTTTTTTTTTTTTTTTTTTAATTTCACATTCACTTTCGAATCGGAAGGAGGAACGAAATAAAAATCGGCGGGGGTGCATTTCGGATCGTCGCTCGGTGGAAATATTCGATAAACGAAAAATTTAAGTTTCACGCGGAGCGCGCTCGCGACCGCCGCGAGACGTCTCGCCGGGAGA
>NW_028280728.1:0-49643 GCF_059751315.1 Micrasema longulum | reverse complement strand
GGATAAGCGAAAAGGTCGAATAACACGGAAAACGATAAAAAAACGACATTAAAAATGTGTTACATAAATTTATTTGCACATCGAAAACATTTCAAATATGTACATGTAACATTACTGAATGTAACAAACGAAAACTCAGCGAAAGAGCTACATAAGCACTGAGGACTGTCACCTGGCGCGCGAATATAATGCGTGCAGTCGGGTAAAGGAAAGGGGCATTGCCCCGGTAGGTCAGATAACTCGGAAGGTCGGATAACCGAAGGCCGGATAACTGAGACTCTACTGTATAACAATAGTTATTGGCATCAACTAATTTCAATCAATAATAAATTTCAATATACCAAAAAAATAATGTAGCACTAATGGGAGACCAAACGATCCATAACAAGTTCAGTTGGTACTATGACACGTGCATTTATGTTGGCAACAGATTTAGACCACTCTGCTTAGAACACAGAGTGATATTTCTGCACTGACCTAACCTAGAACAGGTCAGGTCAGGGCAAATGTTTTATAACATCCATTGCCAAAACAAATTAACCTTTACAATCCTAAATTGACAAAAAGCAACATATTTTTTTGGCACTTATAACTTAAAGACATTTGAAATACATGGGAGAAAAGACACCATTTGTACATGCTGAATATATCTACTTCTCTCCTTTCCAGCCGAGTGGACTCAGACTGAAACTACTTGTCGAACGTGGTTGTTCATTCCATTACGGTCAACTTTTCAAATCAAAATTTATTGCAACAAAAAGGGACAACATCTTTGTGAAGGGCATATGGAAGTCTAGGCATTCACAGGGCTTTTGAACTGTCATTGGCTGGTTTATTTATTTATTAATTTTTTTCACATTATAAACAAGGATTAATGGTAAAAATAATGTGAACTCACTGGGGTTATCTCCGTGCCGAGGATACTTAACAATATACCTACTTTTTAGATATTTTTACATGTGAGAATATACAAAAAAGACTTAATATAAAGTGGCCACTTTACACACTGTAACAGTCACCATTCTGCCTATGTTTTGTGAAGTAAAAAATACAAAAAAAATATTGATGCGGGTGAGATTCACCCGACAGAATTATTTCACCTACACATTACTTTTTCAATTGAATTTTTATACTTCTTGGATGTTTAAACGTCTACATTTCTTCGACTCTTCCATCTGCTGACTTTTGTGAAGTACTTACATACACCTTTTACGGTGTTATTAAGATTAACATATTGAATGTTACAGTGAGTATAGTGGCCACTTAAACCAGCCAATGACAGATCATAAGCCCTGTAAATGGCTAGAATTCCATATTCTATTATAAGAAATGTTTTCCCTCTGTGTTGCAATAAATTTAGATCTCAATCATTCCCTAGGAAGTAAAATCCAGAATGTCTATATACATTTGGACATACTCCAAACATTGTTTAATATGATAACCACTTGAGATTATTTTATAAAGATAATGATGAATACTATATATACGCACACCATCGCAGGCTGCTTGCCTATATAAATTATATAATCCTTCAGTAATATGTTATGAACTAATACAGAATTCTATGCGCCAAATAGAATTAGAATACTGTGTTTCCCACTCAACGGTTACTCTCAGGTAATCCTAAAAAGGGAAATCGAGTGGAGATAGGTCCGCCTCGGAGTGTTGAGGTGTTTGTCCATGGTTTGATTTGATTGATTGAAGGTCGACACGAAATACTGATTTTAGTACATAAGACTCCCGACTGACGAAATTTTCTAGCAAGCAGGGACATGAAAATTAATAATGAGGAAGTTCTGTGGTTTTTTTATTTGTTAATATACTATTTAATAACCCATGATTATGGTTTTTTAAAGTTTTGAATTTCTGAACTAATTCCACATGTGATGTTCGAAGTTCTCTTTCGCTTATTCTCGATCAGTTCTGTCCATTGACAGCAAGCAAACCGGAAATCTTCCATAACTCTCTTATTATTGGTTGATTCATATAAACTAGTGACGTAATTCAAAGTAGTTTGTTTTTATTAAAATATTATTTTTCTTACATTTTCAGGAAACTTTGCCCTACAATTTAAAGCGCGCAAGAAAACATTTATTGTATCCAATTTCCCGTAGGGCTGAAGTTCCTCATTGTGCAATAATGAAATTGTGTATTACTTGTATTAATAAATAAATTAAAAGGTGGACTATTTGCTTGCATACCTTGATGAGGGGAATCTGGTGTTCATTACAGAGAGCCTGTACCAACTTCTTGTACATGGGCTCATCGCAGTTCTCAGCCAGGACAGCGAGCACGGCTTGCCTCCTATAACATGAACATACTTTATTTATTTAACAGAAACATACAGTCAATAATGATTAAATTACGTAATAAAGATAAGCTTGAAAGACAGAGCAGCGAAGTTTCTAAATAAAAATCATACATTTTAAATTAATGGTACATTTTTAAATGTCTGCATGTATTTTTTTCATTTATTAATTCATGCTTTTTAAAAAGATTATTATTTTTATGTGCGGGAATAATGATTCACAGATATAAGGATAATCAAGATATTCGATTAATAATAGGATGAATCAAATTTATACCATTAGTAGGGAGATTTTTTATTTCTAACATAGCTTTGTGTGGGATTCCATTTTAAGAAGGATTTAATTTTAGTATTTTTTTGCTACAATTTAAATTTACATTCGAACTTAATTATTGTGGGGAAGATGGGATCGACCGAATTTGCTAGTTACAAGCATTACTCGTTATACCAGAGAAAGGTTTTTATTAATCCAATCGCCATTGCAAATTGTCACGAAGTAAACAAATAAATATATGTAGGGTTCATACAGATAAAAACTATTTTGGAAAATTATAATAAATTCTTACAAACATACTACTTTCTAAATTTAAAATGTAGATAAATAAACATGATTATATTTCCATAATATTTACGTAAATAAGAAGATTTTTACCGCCACATTCTAGTCTCTATAGGTCTACGATGTATGCAAGAGAAGTAATTTGCTGATGAATGTGAAGATGTATGAATGTAGAATGCTGAAGATGTATGAATGTAGAGTAAGCGAGATCTGTATGCAAAGATAGAGTGTTTTGGCATTCTATCCTCTCTGCCTACCCTTACGGGTAAACGGCGTGATGGTTTGTTGTTATATTCTATTTCACAAATAATTGCCACTTTTCCACGAATTGAGAGACACTTCCTACTACTACTTATTAGTAGACATATTTATAATTCAAGGGTTAATTTTTAACTGATCTGACATCACCCACTCGTATTGTTTATTATGCACTGACCATAGATAGAACATTTAAAAAAAAAACTGAAAAGCATTGTAAATTGTAATGTGATGCTGAGCCGGTACTTACTGGGTTTCACAAAGCTTGAATTTTTGCACGCAATTTCAACCATGTGTTTGATATTTTTTAATGTTGTCGGCAAAACCACCAATTAGGTACTTGGACTCTCACATAATGTCATAAACATCATCCAATCCCAATGCCCAGGGGCATCCGTCCTAAGTTAGCTTAGGATTTTATTACTCGGGTTCTCATTTTGCAAATTATGTTTTTAAACGATTGAAGAGTTTTTGATCAACTGTTGACAGTATTTTTGTTCGGTAAGTCCAAGAAGAAGCTCGTTATAAAGGGTTATAAATGTATGGAGAAAACCATAAATTAAAATGTCGATGAATGTTTCCTCGTTGCATCCGAGATTTCGCTATTTCCGTGATCGTTATAACCAAGTTTGACTGTGTGTAAAAGTTTTTTTTTTCGGTACATCACTATTGCGGCGACTACAGAAATGAAGTACGGCATTTGTCTCGTACATTTAGCAGTCAATATTTATAGAACTTCATGAGCGCGCAAATGTCAAAAGTATCTTCTTAAATTGCCTGTAGAATAGTTACAATATTCTTTTAACATTACGAAAGCCTATTCAACCTATTGATAACACAGACTGCATAAAAAAAACACTTGTCGATTGACTTCGCAATCAAACTCCGTCAAAAAGAGATTACACTTAGATCACTTCACAGAATCTTTGAGAAAATAGCACAATGAATGGTATGATAAATCATACAGTGATAATTTATCAACTGCATAGATTTAAGGAGAAAACTTACTTATCCAAGACCTTAGCGGCCTGGTGAAGCCCATGGACGAGCCCATCGTGAATGAGAGCAGTTTTGAGAACTTCTTGAAGGGCTGTGTTCACATCTGGTGGGCCTCCAGCCAAAACTGGTGCCGCAGCAACTTCACTATATCAAATTTGAAATAAAATAAATCATTAAAATATTCTTACTACCGAGAATTAAAACAAGGAAGTGACTAGAGTTATCGAAGCTTTTCAATCAGAAGACGAAGGCTGTTGTCATGTCATCGTGAATGTTTATCATAACCAAAACAAACGCCAAGACTTGTGAAAAACCTCGTCACACATAAAATATTTTGTTCTTATTCACTTAACCAAACGAATTAACACTTCCCTTTCGATTTAATTTAATTTCAACACAAATAATGACATTAAGAGAGGCATGAATTTTACTCACACTTCGACGTCGGACATGGCTTTGAATGTCGGCGGAACTGAAATAAAGACACACAAGGTTTTGAGCGCATTTTTAAAAGATTAATTGATAACTTAAAGGTAAAATAACGATAGGATGATTACAATATTTATAGATTTTTAGCAAGTAGTTCGAAAAACATAGGTTACATTTACCTGACACACCGGAAAAGAGGGACAGGCGGTGATGCCAGCGTTAAAATTAAACATTTTAAAATGAATAGTACCTACTTACTTGTCAGTTGAAAAGTATTATAATTATTATTATTGTTGTTGGATAATGTAAGTAGCGCCATTTTTGTAAAAATCACCTCAATGGTGCTGTACAATAAGTAAATATCCCACTTCGTCTTGCAGCTACAGAGCACATAGACGGTAAGCAATCTAGTCCTTATTTACATTGTGTTTTAATTTGACAATGAAGTTTAATGTTTGAATTATATTGAAATAAATTAAAAACGACTAATTTTTCAAAACAGGAGTTAGATTATAACAAGTATTGCTGCTACTGAGCGCATGGACTGTTAAAATTCTAGACTCCATATATAAAATTAGAATATTTTATGGTTGGATATATTATAATGGGTTGGTTTTATAAATAGTAAAACTAAATAAATGAGATTGGTGACAGAAATGATGTGATGTAATATTACATTATTATTAAGAATATTATGGTTTTAATCTTTTACATTTTTGTTCATAAATTTATTTTACCCTCTTACCCGCATATTATATGTAAATCAAATGTGTATGAAAGGCCAAGCCATGATTTGATGTGCATTGAAAAATTTCAGGAAGGTGAAGTGGAGCGTTAAAATTACGGTGTTATATGGTATTATAGTGTTATAGTGCAGTGAACAGATTGGATTGTTTCTAACTAGTATCAAATTTCATCCATAATAATAAATGAATAGTTGCCTTCATAATAAATGTATTAACGTAGTTAAATTAAAATAAAATAAACACTAAATTGCTTAGTACCCTTGAAGCAATAAACGAAAATGGTGCTTTAAAAAAATTATATTTTCGTAATAATTACGAAACACAAGTAAAATGTCATTTTAAAAATAAATAATATGACATAATTTTATTTAAATCCTGACAGCATCATGTATCAAACGAACATTTTCAAAGTTTACGTATTTATAATAAATTGTTTATTATAATTATTTTCACCAAATTATTCTTCTACTAAACTAAAAATATAATAAATTGGCGTATAATGTAGTACCTTTTGGATTGTTAGATACGTGTAAGCGTAAGATGAAATGGAGAAAGAAGTTGGTTTTATTTTTTCGATCAAAATTTAGGCCAGTTGAAAAAAAATATCTAAAATATTATGTAGATACGTACCAAAAAATTAAATGTTTTTTCAAACTTGCATACTGTGACCGACCAACTTTAATCGCGACCACAGACTACAGATATCTATCGCGACTAACTTCATTGATAACAAAACACGTACTATTCGGATTTAGCAGATTTTGACAAATTCTAATGGTACACGTGTACTTTTCGCCCACAAGGATAATAATGTTCCTCTAATATCGCGTTATTTCATCAGGACCATATACAAGCCCGGTCTGGGCGCATTTTGTTTTCTTGGAATCTGCTAGCCAAGTGTTCAGCGTATCTGGACTTCGCTCCGCAAGAATCGGTTTTCTGACATTTCGTCGATAGTTTTATTTTTCATAACTCATGATTATTGCGAGTTATATTGTTTAAATAGTGTGAAGTTTTAAAATAAAGCAACCATGGCAGATTTCAAGGATTGGTTTAATGGACTTCCATTCTTTACGAAATGGTGGTTGAGTTTGACGATAGGGTTCAGCTTATTTGGAAGGTTTGGCTTGATTAAACCATATTATATGATGCTGTTCTCTGAACCCCTCTTCCGCGAGTGTCAGGTAAGATATTGTGCAGTTAAAACTAGCATAATCTTATCTATACTATAAAAAATACATAAAAATAACCCAGGGAACAGGGTGAACGGTGCACTGAAATCCACTTTGGCAAACAAATGGTTTATCGCAGGAGGCTAAACTAGTAGTTCACAACGGAGTTCCAGTGCCAACTCTAATGTATGGGAGTGAAGTATGGAATTGGAAAAATGATGATGAAAGTAGGTTGAATGCTGTCGAAATGCCATCCCTCAGGCGAATGTGTGGTAAAACGATGTATGATAGGTGCACAAATGTCGAGATCTGTGAAGTGTGTAAGGCTGAGACATGCATTATCGATAGAATCAAGAAAGGGGTGCTGCGTTAGTTTGGACATGTAGAGCGAATGGACAGCGAAAGAATGGCTAAAAGGATCTACGATGCGAATTTTGATGGATGCAGAAAACGAGGAAGACCGAGAAAGACATGGCACAATCAAGTCCATCAAATACTTGAAGATGGGCATGTCTAAAGTAGGAATAATCGGCATGCGTTCATGAGAAGATGTATGAATGTAGAGGAAGCGAGGTCTGTATACCAAGATAGAGTGATATGGCGTTCTATCCTCTATGCCTATCCCTACGGAGAAACGGTGTGATGGTTTGTTTGTGTTTATTTGTTTGTTCTAATTAGTCATAGTCTTTTTCTTTTTGATACCCTTAATTAACTTGACGATCGATATAATATATACATATGATTTAATTATACAATTGATTGAATGACAATGAATTGATTTTTACAATAGGAAACCTATTTATTATTTATTTTTTACACCGTATTGCATGGAACATATCCATAGTGAAAACCAGGAGTCCGGTGGATACTCATTGTTTAAAATAAATGTTATCTATGAAGTTTGTTTCATTTGATTGCAGCTATGGCGCCCCTTAACGGCCGTGTTCTACTATCCCATCAGCCCCGCCACCGGTTTTCACTTCCTGATAAACTGTTACTTCCTTTACAACTATTCCCTCCGCCTGGAGACGGGACTCTTTTCTGGGCGACCAGCGGATTACTGCTTCATGCTTCTGTTCAACTGGCTACTGTGCGTTATTGTCGGGCTGGTCGGTGAAATTCCCGTAAGTATTATGTATTGCTATTTTTAATTAAATTGTGTAACACTGATAACAATGTTTTATTTTCATAATAATTTATTATATATTGCAATTCTTTATTTATTAATTTTAACAAACCACAACTAGATGAGATATTTGAATGCTGAAGAAGCTATGAATGTATGACAGGTTAGACCGCAGGTGTGCAAATTCATTAGTCAAAAGAGCTATTAGTATTACTGGTGGATTTTTTAAAGCTGGCGCGTTTGCAATACTTACACATACGCATTGTATAGTATCTGTGAATAAGCTCATGGTATGACAGGTATGACAAGGACGTGCTTATGAGCGTGACACAGACAACTATTGCTTTGTTAGTTGCTAATGATATGGTAATAAAATATACACATAATGCTTCTGCGTTCGTCTGAATTTCGCTGCGATTCTTAATAGTAAAAGTATAAAAATATGTATTCGATGTATATGCATTAAAAACACTAGTTTTATAAATAAATATTTTTATTTAATCAAATCATGGTCGATTATCTAGTACTGGCACTTTTGCAAAATTTACACAAAAACATTTAATGTACAGAATATTGATTTTTAAAATCTTAATATTATATTAAATGTTATTAAATATCTCTTTTGGATTAGAGCAAAATAAAAACAATCACTTAAGAAAATGTAATATTTTTATTTATTTTAAACAAGCATGTTTTTTTTATTAATATTTTGTGTTCATTATAATAATAATTAATATGTGTAATTAAAATGCACGGAACAAATTTTATTGGAAAACATAATATGTATACACACTTATTGATAAACAATAAAGATAGCGCATTTGGTTAAAATTAAAAATATTTTTTAAAAAAATCAACATTCTGTATATTTTAAATGCATTTGTGTGAGTTTTGTGAACGCGCCAGCTTTAATTGAACAACCAGTACAACAATTAAGATTCCTTTTGAGAGCCAAATTTCTTTTCATTTTAACCACAACTACAGTCCAATCGGAAATGAAATATTACAAAAGATAAGAAAGTTATTATATGCGCCCATATGAGTGGACCCTATGAGCAAAAGGTATCCGCTAACAAGTTAACTAACTTAATAAAGTACTTCTACATAAAACTTCCATATTCCCTTCTCCTAAAAGTTCTCCATCGCTGTTGTAATTTGTTAAACTTGATAAAGAAAAAACAAATAAATTGTGAGAATTTTACAATATATGTTTGTGTATGATCTCTTCTACTGCTTCTTTGAATATAGTAATGCATTCGAACTTGAACTAGGTTGTGGTCTTGTGGCTAGTGTTGCGGACTCACAGATCAGAGGTCCGAGGTTCGAACCCCACTCTACCCTAACTGGATTTTCATTTTCTAATAGCGAGTTATTTGCTAATATTTTTTTTTTTAAATAGACAGGATCACCCATAAATATTTTTATGCTGGATTGATTGCCTTCAGGTTCTGATGGATCCAATGGTACTGTCAGTATTGTATGTCTGGTGCCAATTAAATAAGGACACAATAGTTTCATTCTGGTTTGGCACCCGCTTCAAAGCCATGTATCTGCCGTGGGTGCTATTCGCTTTCAACTTAGTAATCTCCGGAGGGTAAGATACACTTATTTATTTACTTTTATTATTTAAAACAAATACAATTTACTGTGAATTTTATATTTAAGACGCTGGCTTTGTGGTCATTCATTATAATAAAATAAATAAAAACAAATTTGTTTTTTACCACTTATTATTTTTACCGACCGGTTTCAAAGCTATACAAGCTGTATTATTTAATGTTTCAGCATTTACTTTGTGAAAAACATTTTGAATTTATTTAAAATTAAACACTTTGTAATTTTTACCACATAAGAGTTAAATATATTATAACACAACTAGTTTCAGGTATTCTGAATTACCAATCATGAGGTGTAAATATAAACTATAATATAAAAGTTTATATTTACACCTGATGACAAGACACAATAGTGGCCTCACTTTTTAATTCCTTCAAGTGTTTGTACAATATCATAATTTATCTTTAATTGTGGAATTATATCATTTAATGGATTGCTTTTTTAAAATTTAGTGGTATCATGGAGTTGGTAGGAATCCTCGTTGGTCATGTTTACTTCTTCCTGATGTTTAAATATCCTCAAGACATGGGAGGACCAGCACTGATCAGCACTCCGTCTATTCTGTAAGTAATCAGTTTTTCTAATTCCATTCTCTCCTGAAACAATCTGTATATCCGCAAACTTGAGTTGTAAATTCCATAATGTTATACACTTCCCTGGGCGTAATGATGTATTGAACTAATAGTTGGAACTGAACCCACTATAGGTTCAGTTGGCACAAACAATCAAGCACTTGCCTACAAGGTAAGGGAGAATAATATTGTTGAATTAATTTACCAGATTGTATATTCCCGTCCCTTTTCAGTAAGTGACAGGGCGCTAGATCTTGTTAGATCCGGCGCTGATAATAGTTGGGAATAGAGATAAACCATTAAGCTATGAAACTCTAAAATTATACTGCCAACGAAGTCACGAGTTCTGATCGGTGAGTGAACAAAACATGCATCTGAACAATGGAACATAACTGACATGAAGCAATGAAAACATGGGTTTAACTGGCATTTATTGTACAAACCGCTGACTGGCCGGCATTCTCTGACATCTTTTAACATGATCAGATAAGTTTGTAGGACCAACAAACAATTTGTTTTCGTTTATAACAATATAAAGTTGAACGTTTATATTACAATTTCTACCTTAGACATGCTGAACTTAGAAAAACATGGCTACCCTGGATACTGGAAATCCGTTGCCGGTTGCAATCATATTTGCCCAGGGTTGCCACAACAACAATTGGCTATTGCAAACATGTCGTCACATAAACCTCTGACGTTGCAAAGCAGCTGATTTTCATCAATTTTTTTCACACATTACGCAATTAAATGCTCTACTAATGTGTAAGAAAACATTTTTTATGACCAATTTCCAGTCAAACTGAACTTTCTCATTCTTGTTTCCAAATAATGCTCATTCGGTTGTACATAGGAAGTAAGTACTACTGATTTTGCAACGATAATCGATGAACCAGAGATTCACTCTGTTTGTATAATATACCCATATAAAGGTCTATTTATTTTTATTTTTGCTGAATTTGTGTGCCTAATAATGTATGCCTATGTAAGATTTACAAACCTAAAATGCATATCTTTTTTTACTACTTTTCTTCTATACTTCACTGTTTTACAATAAATCTTTTTTTTCTATACATTACTTTAATTGAGTTTAACCATAACAATTAACTATGTTTTCTTTCTATTATATAACTTTGTATTTAACTTTAATTTTGTACAAATTGGCTATGGCCGTTAGTTATAATAATAAATAAAATAAAAGACTGATAGATCATCATTAATCATATCAAAATATAGTAAAATATTAATCAAAAAATTTGCAGCAAGAGGTGGTTTCCTGACATGAGGGGCGGAGTTGCTGGTTTTGGTATCCCGCCACAGTCTAGAGCGGCAGCAGCCCCTGCAGCCCCCGGAGGTGGGGGGGGACTGTTCCGAGGGGGCCATAACTGGGGTCGAGGGCAAACCTTGGGAAACTAATAATCTCATTCTTCTATCCGCTAGTTATTATCGTAATAAATAATCATAATATCGACATAGTAATTGCAATAAGTTGTATGTCAAATAACACTGGTCTCTCAGGCGAATATGTGGCAAAACTATTAGGTGCTCAAATGTTGAGATCCGTGCATTGTGTAAGGCTGAGATGAGTATTATCGAGGAAATCAAGAAAGGACGACTGCGTCGGTTGTGACACGCAGAGCAAATGAATGCAAATAGATGGCATAAAGGATTTATGATGCGAATGTCGATGGATACAGAAAACGAGGAAAGACCGAGTAAGACATGGCATTATGAAATTCAACAAAAACTTGAAGAGGGACATGTCAAAAGCCTAAATAATCGGCGGGCGTGCATGAGAAGATGTATGAATGTAGAGGAAGGGAGGCTGAGTGATGTGGGATTATATCCTCTCTGCCTACCCCTACGTGGAGACAGCGTGATGATTGTTTTTTTTTTACAATAACAAGGCTGATTGGTGCAGAGTCGATTTTGCATATAACCATCAAAAAAAATTTTTCATTAACAATATAGAAATAACTGATGTATATGGAATATGAATATAGACTGCTTGGTCTATTTTAAAAAAAAAATTGTTTTGCTATTTCTTTTTTTCAATTATTTAATTTTGTTTTTTTTCTCACACCTATAATATAGTTTAGCTATGGAATGAAAAAAAAGTAGTATATGTAATTGAATTTTAAGAAAGATCTCCAATGCAAAGCCAATTGGCTCGGTGAGCCTTTAAGTGAGTATTTTTTATAAATTGTACTTATGAGAATACGCGGTCTGACTTTTCTTTGTACAAACATATTCCCATTTACCTGGATTATAGCACTAATGGAAATAACAGGAAATTTCTTTCTTATACAATATAGAAATATTCTTAAAAACATAAATTAAAATCGGTTTAGTTTTGGGGTGTGAAAAAATAACAGACCTTGATTTTGTCAATTTTAGCTAGGCATTATCAGTCCGACGAGTCCCGAAGCATCTGCGAGAGTGACAGAAAAACTGTATTCAAATACCAATTAGTCCATTATATTATTGATTTAATCGGCATTAACTTTGTGGAATAATATGATTAAATATATAATTTATAAAACACCTCGTTCTTAAGCCACTTTATTTTAAAGCACTAGGAAAGCACAAATCTTTCCATTTACACGTGGAGTTTTAAACTGAACTGCGTTTTCTGAAACTAGTAGTGCTTTATAATAAACTTAAGTGGTCTAAGAACAGTCTAAGTGGTCCTATTCCGTATATTATCTTAAACAATGTGAAATAAATAAAAATAAATACCCGGATTGAAAAATAAACATTCCTATTTTGCCACATTTTCAACGGTGGAATTAACCAAAATATAAATTTTTGACATACAAACTATTGTAGTTGCTACAATGATAGTATATGATAAAAAAATATGTACATTTATCGGTGAATTTTGTAATTATTGGTATGAATACATTTCATTGCCTGTCAGCACCATCTAATCTCTCAGTAATCCGCCACCCTAAAAAAATCAATTTTTGAATTTCCAGTGTCCAATTAGTGAAAACGGCGGATTATAGTACATACATACAAAGTATGGTTAATTGAAGACAGATATTTCACAAAAATAGTTTTTACTGAGGAATTGACTGTCTTCAATAAGAAGTGGCGCATATTCCTCAGACCTTTCTGTTATCCATTCTTCTAAAACATTTCATTAAAAAAATTACAGATGATCCCTTCTGCCATCTGACTACCGAATTCTGCTAAAGGAGCTAAGTCGACTCTATAGACACACGGTGGACTATTGAGTTCGACATACGAATACTGGCAAATTATAGTGGTTCGCAAGTAGTTGGATAATTGGGCATCTGTAATCAGATCAGTAATCTGAGAGAGAACTTCATAATGTTTTATATGAATCATAGATGATAAAACCCTTTGATTCATACTTCAGCAAAAACAGATATAACCCATTGAAAGTCCAGTCTTACGACCTGTCATTTTCCAGTTTTAAGTGATCGATTAACGCACTGTGTAACATTCCCTATCTGTTTCCAGCTGGTTTAAGTTCGCTTCTCAAAAAAATTCTCCATGATTTAATAACTCCTTAGAGGGACCGAATCCCTGTAATTCAAAATATTGTTGAAATTGAGAAGGACAAGTTTTATTTCTGTGATTCATACAAAATCTCATATTGTATGTGTTGTGTACAGTTTGTATCTGTACTGTTTGTATTTTCTAATTGCATGTACCATTGATATATTTTGAAAATGTTGTACGTTTAAATATGAGATTTAACGAAGCAATACATGTTGCAGGTAGTTCCAGTAAATTGTGTAAAATGAATTTAAAATACACACTTGACAAAATTTTATTTGTTTTCTAGTCTATAATTATTATATCCATTTAATTTTTGACAATATTGCTTTTAACTTAAAGCTTAGATGTCATATGTTTTTTTTTTGTTTCTACTTATTTTTTTGATTGATGCGGGAGAAAATCTTAAATATAATTTTTTATAGAGTTAATATATTTACTTTTTTAAATCATGGCATGACTGATTTTCTGTAATTCTTGGTTCTTCTATATAACTACAAATCATGGACAGTGTAAACAAAATTTCAAAAAGTTATTTCCTTTATTTAACGTACAAAGACTTTAAAAAAAATCCATTTATATTCTTAGTTTATTTTTATAAAATGCCAAGCAATTTTATATTAATAATCAGTATGTAGTTTAAATTTTATTTCAGTCAATACCCGTTGAGTCAAATTAGCAAGTTTATTAAATATCACTAAACATTACAATAAAATTCTCAAAGTTTTAAAAACAAATTTATCATCAAAATTGAATGAAAACTTTGAGAACGACGATCAGCCCTGCAGGATCATCATCAAACCCTAATCCACACCTGATGGTGCATAAGGCATTGCATTGGTAAAGCACATGCAGTGTATCTCAATCGTGTTACAGGAAGGTAAGGTGATCAATCCTACACTTCAAGAACTAGCCCAGGGACAGTGAAATATTGCAGTGCTAAATCACCTTGTAAACAAATATTTCATGTTGACCTTCCCAGGAATCGAACCCAGGAACTTAAGGCAGGAAAATGTGCCAACCACTGCATTACGAGATGGACTTTTCTCCACTCCATTTCCCTTTTCAGGATTTTTATCTATTTGGAGAGTAGCCACTGAGTCAAAAGTACTTGTCCAGGATTCTGGTTCTATTGCACACACAGAACCGTATTCTTTATTCACCTGTATCCTGTGGGATTAAAAAGTTAAATGTATTTAAGTGTTGAGTACGTGTTTCTATAAAAGACAAAAAATACATCAAGACCATTCCATTGTAAGGAATAACTTCACACACTCGTGAAATAAGTATGAATGGTTATCATTGGAAGAATAAGTATAAATATTATTATAATATGTATTGGAATTCCTGTTTTGGGTTTCATATTATGTACAGTTTATGTATTTAGGATACAAATAAAATATATGTTTCTGAAATGTTGTTTTCTTTTTTTTTTCTGTGTTATCTTTGTTAAAATATATACATCTCGCTTCTCGTAGAAACACCTTGCTAGAATGAACCTTTCTAAAACTTCCAGATTTATTTTCTACAGTGCAGATGAGGAAACACCTATGTGAATGTGATGCTTTATATCCCAAAAGAATCCTCATCCTCGGGGGACCACTGGTTGAACTTGTGGATGTTAGAGCGCTCGTCCCCTACCGAATAGCCCGATACTTTAAAGGACCAGTAGCTCAATCACAAATAACTATCGACGTGCTAATAAGCGACGTGATAACAATTTCTCACCATGGTTGTTTATCATATTCGCGATCACAATGCAACATCCGTGAACACCTAATATTAAATGTCAAAATATTTACATGTCGAAAAAAACTGCTGTCAAAACTAGAAATTAATTTTATCAAAATGTGTTCATGATTTGAATGTATTTTTTCACCGATTTTCCATAGTATGTATCCTTTGTGTGTATGATGTAACACGAGTCTACATAGAATAGACGACTTGCTATAATCTCTTAGTTTTAAAAATAATGAAGTCGTATTTTGTTATAATTTAAGGACAAGGATTTTGTCTTCAACTATTTTTTTTAAATGAAATAAATTGCCATTAATTCAACACTGTTTATTCCATTGTGGCATACCCAAACAGGAGTGAGGATAGTGTTTCGTGACAGTGTCCACTGTTCATATCGTATCATACAGTCATACTCGTACTTGAAGGATTAAGTCAAGTGATAATGAAATTCAAAAATTTCCATTCAAAAACTCAAATGTTTTAGTCAATAAACATTAAACAAAATATTTTTTGACAGTCGTAGTAATTTTTCAAAGCACGCCTAGCCATATTACGGATTAAAATGTCAAACAAAACCAAAAAATATTTGTAGAATTCAATTGCATTCAAAGAACAGATAATTTTCCAGTAACAAATAAAAATACTGACGATGAGGTAGTAACCTCGAAACCGGTCGAAGTATAATTATTTAAAAAAATTAAAGTGGTTTATACAAATTTATAAACAAATAAGTGAAAAATACATAATGTCATTTCTTTCTTATGAATAGTTTCTAACAGGTTTGCTAGATCATTGAAATATTTGTACACACACATGTTTTGTACATTTATTAGGACACAAGTCCCTACTCCATGGAACTTAAGTCCATTATATTTCTCATATTATTTTAAGTGAATGATGATTATACATACAGTAAATTAATAAAAAAGGATTCTGACTATGAAATATTTACATTTATTCTTTGATTTAAACATGTAACAGTATAATTTAGTGATGGTCGGATTCCTCGGGTTTCGGCTTGCCATATTGCTTCTCCCACCAGATGACATATTCCTTTTTACGCAACTCTCTGCGAGCAAAGTAGTCAGGATACATGGCTTTCTCTAGGGGATGCCAATAGTCTAGGACCCAATCAGGGGCGATGACTTCTCTCTCGTACGCTACACCAGAAGGACTGGATGGAACTGAAAAAATTATATAACTGATAACTTGAACGAATTGATGTTCAGATACCGCTACGCACAATTCTAGCTACAAGAGCAAATACCCACAGTTTATCCATGGGTTTATAATACAATAGAGAAACCATAGACGGCAGCCTGCGCAGAGTGTAAAATAAAAGTGTTGTAAGTATGATCGAAACCGATAGGAAGACTATTACCCTTCAAAACGGTTTTCGAGTATGTAGACGGAGTGCTTTCACTGACCAAATTTAAGGAGATAGTCATAAAAAGCTGATAGGGACCAAAATAAATGGAGGAGATGGGAGTTTTTGCTGCAAACAAGTCCCAGGGATTGAACCCAGAAAAAGATAATACAGTGGAACCTCTATATTGGTCAAATCTGTTTCTGGACTGGTATTCTAAAAGGAATTGCACGTGAAGATATCACTCTGTTAGCTTGTATTTAGTACATAAATACGTGTTAAAAGTTTATTTTCTACGCGCGCTTTTGCGATCTTCTCCACCTCTTGAAGAGTGATTAATTTGGGGTTTTTATTTTTGTATGCGTTTACACTTTGCGCCGTCACCGACGATTAAATATCAACATGTGAAATCAAACGTGACCATTTTCAAAAATCTTTTAATTATGTCCAAATGTTTGAAGACAGGCTAGATTTCCTCCCAATGGAGTTATTTAGATCTAAATTTGTTGCAACGGAGAGGGATAACACCTTTGAGAAGGGAATATAGAAGTCAAGGCATTTACAGGGCTTATGACCTATCATTGGCTGGTTTAAGTAGCCACTTTACGCAATGTGTAACATTAATACTTACATGCTTTTGGTTGGTAATGTTTCCATTTAAAAAGTTCTTCCTCTCCCGCTAGCAAGACCTGGTTAGCTTTAATCATATCTGGAATATTTTTATTTTCATCAAACCTTGCTCGCAGCAAAGTTAATTCATAACGCATCACATCCCTAAAAACAAATCTAATTAGAACGGCCTTTGTTCAAAACTCAATGATAGACAGTCATACGTAATTAAAAAATCAACTGATTTTGAGTTCAGTATATAGAATATTTTTTTTTTTTTAAAGAAAAATAAATATTTGCGTTCTTGTGATTTACCCAAATATTTAATTTTGAGGGCCATTTTCAACGAGTTGTATTATATTTCGTCGGGTTTCTCGCACAAGTTGTGAACTAGTTGTGAGATATTGCGCACTCAATACTCACTTAAAGTTAAACCCTCACCCGAAATTGACAATGAGGAACTTCAGCCCTACGGGAAATTGGATACAAAAATGTTTTCTTGCGAGCGGTAAAAATTAGAGCATTCAATTGTAAGGCAAAGTTTTTTGAAAATGTACGAAAAAAAAAATATTTTAATACAAACTCACTATGTACTTTGATTGACGTCACTGGTTCATATGAACCAACGAATGATGCGAGAGTTGGGAAGGATATCCGGTCAGCTTTGATAGGGGCAATATGATCGAAATGATAGGGGAATGAAAACCATAGTTAGTTCTATGGTTATCGGTATGAAAGAGTAAGTTTTGTCTGAGGTTTCTAGTTGGGATATTTAATTGCATTGAGCTCAGTAGTTCAGGCGCATCAAAGAGTGAGCTGAGAATTTTAAATAGGACTAGAAGGTCGGATTTATTTTGACGGTCTTGAAGAGAAGAGAACTCATTATACATATATTGGTCTTTGGGTAAGCCCAACCTCCAGCCTATCTTTTTTAAAAATCTAGGTTGAACTGATTAAATATTTTTGATGTAAACATCATAATATGGAGACCAGATAACAGAGGAATACTCTGGGTGCAGGCGAACTAGGGAACAGAAGAGAGTTTTAATGGTATTGATATTTTTGAAGTCAGTATCGGATGTGCGATATATCAATGGCAGCTACGTAGACGACTGTATGTTGGAAATGTCAGCTTTTCAAGAGAGATGTGTAAATTCAACTTGTTTATTTTTTATACACATTTATAAAAATTTAGAATTATGCTTGGTAAACTTCGTGAGACATATGACATTAGAAAGTGTTGTCAATAATAATCAACATAAATATTAAACACTTTCATTGACTGCCCTGTAAACTTAATATTTTCAACAAATGTTTTGAATCTGTAGCATATGATGACAAAATAAAATGTTTTTCTTAAATTTTAAGTCAAATAAAAATATTAATAAAATCACTTTGTTTTGAACATTATATTACGAACATGGAGCTATATAAGTTATACACAGTAATAATAAAAATACAATAGCTTGTGTTGCCGTATTTTTATCTATTTCGTGCTACAAAAGGGAAATATTAGTATGGGGAAGTTCGACATATGACCAGAGGATAAGGATTACGAAAGGGAAGTTGAGATAATAATGTTAAACATATTATTTAGCGATAAGTATTTGATATTTTCTCAATTTATGTACTTTTGTATAAAACATCTTAAGTCAGGCCTGTCAAACCAACAAACCGACTTTAAAAATCATTTCATTTTTAACGTCTAATTTAAATCTTCGTTCGTTTTATATTTTATAATAACGGCTAAAAAATCAGTGTCAAATGAGACGTGAAAAAATATTTATTTTAGGAGAATTTGTAAAAGCTATTTTGTAGAAGCACAGATTTTGTAAAAGCGATGACCTAAAATGAACAATAATGAATTTAATTTTAAATCAATTTCGGGATTATAACAACTCAATTCGAAGAATCTATCAAAAATCAAGTCACAACATTGAAGGATTTTTGACAGGTCAATTATTATATAACATTTGATCAGTTTAGGTTATCTTTTTCCGAGGTAAATTTATGTTTTTAAAATGTTTCTTATTTTACCTTTGGGGTACCCAAGACTCTAAGTTTCGACAGGCCTCCTTGTATAAGGAACACACTTTTTGAGCATGAGTCCGTAATCCTAGGACAGGAATCTTCGCCATTTTCTATAATTTTTCAACTTGACACACAACCATAGATAAAGACTTTATAAAAATTTTGACGTTTGGCTGAACTTATACGAACGGTTACAAGATTATAAAGTCATTGTTCCCTTTTTTTAAAATTTATCTTCAATTAATTAATTTTCTTCCTTCTTCGATTTTTTAAACGTATTTTACTGTCATAATATTATGAGAAAATATTTTTACGAACACGTTTTTACGTTTTAAAGTCGATTGGATTTTTATTTTCATAAGCGCATTTTTAGTATTATATTGTTCGAAATATATAAAATAGTAAACCATTTGAAATATGTATTTAATAACAAAGTTCACTTACTACACTAAAACATTTGTTTAATTTTATTTATTCATTTTCAATTTAAAAATACATTTTTATTGGATTGATTGTAATTTAACTCTTTGTAAAATATTTTATAAAAAGTACTACCAATAATAATAATAATAACAATGGTAATAAAAATAAACAAACGATATCTTATGAAGAAAAAAAAATTAAAATGAATTATTCGTATAATGTACAATTAATAAAAAAAAAGAACTTGAATAAAACAAAAACCGATAAACACATATTTTTGACATCGATAGTATATAATAATTTATTTAACTACTTACAAACAAACTTCCTATTGATGTCGATCGATTTAGATTATTATTTATATTAATACTCTCGTCATAATTTAGATAAGACACATATTAAGGGCCTTACTAATAATAAACCTAATATAAAGTTATGCCTAGGCATAGTGGTAGCATAAGGGTGGGAATACCATCCTTATTATACTTCTATGCCTAGGCGTAACTTTATACCAGGTTTATAAATAAGGCCCTAAAGATATAACGTCGTATTTTTAAAGGGTGTTTATTAATTAAATATATATAATTTTAGTGTTAAAATTATTATATAACGCCCACGTAGAAACGCGCAGGCCGCTAGCGCCTTTTAATTTATTTTTTTTATTACATCTATTTTATTTAGTTATTTCCTGATACTATCTTGATATTTGGTAATTCGGATGACTGAAGTTCATATAAACAGTTCTACTATACTATTCCAAATAAACGAGATATCTAGATAGATATTTTTCTGTAACACACATCTTAGGAAAAGGCTATGAAAATATATAATCACTAGATCTTAAAACACAAAGACAGCTTAAACAAATACATACTAATACTACTTTCGGACAAAAGTATTTTGAGTATAAAGCTAGGGTTTCCTAGGACAGCGGCGCCCGTATTTTAACGGCCGTAGTGAACGGTGATGCGGTGGACAGCCGTCGTAACGGTGACTAGAGAGTGGTTTCCTAGGAAAACGATGTTGATAACATCGTTAAAAATAAAAACACTCTCTAGTCACTGTTACGACGGCTGTCCACCGTATCACCGTTCACTATGGCCGCTAAGATACGGGCACCGCTGTCCTAGGAAACCCTAGCTTTATGCAATTAAAATCTACTTCCACTGTCCATTACAACGAGAAAATGTTCAAAAAGGCTATAAAAAATGGATAGTGGAGCTGGGTAGAAGTAAAATGGATTGTCTCATTCGCCTAAACCAATATTTAATCCCCTGTTCCACAAACGAATAGTTTATGCTATATCTTGTAGTTCTTTAATGAGTATTTTATAATATAAATAATAAAGGTATACAGAAATGAAATAAAAACATAAATACGTAGAGTTTAAAACACTCTTAATATTTTGTTATTTCTCTCTGTATATTACGTCTTCTTTGTATATTCTCACATGTAAAAAAAAAGTATATTGTCAAGTGTCCTCGGCGCGGGTAACCCCAGTGAGGTGACATTATTTTTATTAGTAAAAAAATGAATAAATAAATACATCTGTAAAATGCTGCAAGAAATGATTGAAGGTGCCATGCGTGTTGCGTGTAGATAGGTGTAAACCACCACGATCCCAGAAACGAGAAATGTCACTAAACCTGACTGCCTTCCGCACAGAATAAATTTTTAAAATATGCTCAAAAATGTATTCTACAGTTCTGAATGTGAAAAAGAACCAGGATCCTGAACGAGCGTTTTTGCCTTTAGGTAAAAAACTTAAAAGGGGAAATCGAATTTTGAATATATTTATTAAAGAAATTGATTATGAAAAAGCATTTGACAGAGTAAAACACTCATATTTGATTAAAATGCTACTAAGCTGCGGTATAGACGAGACATATATGATAATGATAAAAAACCTGTATTGGGACCAGAGCGCTATTATCAAACTGAAAAATGAAAATACTTCACAAGGTATTCCCATTTAGCGAGGGGTCCGACAGGGTTGTGTTCTCTCGCCTACTTTGTTTAACCTGTACTCTGACTTGGTCTTAAAAGAAGCGCTGATTGGTACAAATCTCGGTGTGAAGGTAAACGGTGTAGCCATCAATAATATTATATATGCAGATGACACCGTTCCAATTGCAGACAATAAACAAGACCTTCAAAAACTGCTTGATAAAATTAACTCCGTCGGTAAACGTTTTGGATTAAATATTAATAGAAACAAAACTAAACGAATCGGTTTCAGCCGAGAGAGTCATCTAAATGTAAATCTCCAACTTAAAGGTATCAATATTGAGAGAGTGAAAAAGTTCAGGTACTTAGGCAGTATCATCACTGCTAGACCCAGACATTGAGATAAAATGCAATAAAGAAGCAGCCCGAACAGGATTTAACAAAACGAAAAATCTTCTTTGTGACGATAGTATAAACCTTAAGCTGAGGCAACGAATGGTCAAATGTTATATGTGGTCTGTCTTACTGTACGGTGTAGAGGCGTGGACTCTTAAAGTTAATATTATAAACCGCCTTGAAGCATTTGAAATGTGGATCCACCGTGGAATGTTAAGAATATCTTGGACCGATATGATAACCAACAATGAAGTACTACGTAGAGCCAATACTAATAGAGAACTATTCACCACTGGTAAGCTCCGTAAGATTTCATATTTTGGCCATGTGTTGAGAGGTGGTAAATATGCCATACTTCAGCTTGTCACGAAGGGGAAGATCGAGGAATGTAAAGGGGTCAGAAGAAAATAGTTTTCCTGGCTTCGAAACATACGTGCATGTACCAGGATTAGAACTGCGGAGGAGCTGTTTCGCACTGCTCATGATAGGGAAGCTTTTTTTCAAGTGGTTGTCAACGTCGGGGGAACCTGACATGACACACAAAGAAGAAGAATTGAAGAAATTGTCACCAAAATTAGTACAAAATTACAATTGTTTTGTGCATAAATAATTGATAATAATGTCTCTACCTCTCTAATAAAGTGAAAATTCGTATTTAGAAAGTGCTATTGCAGTGTCCTATGCACCATAGTAAATAATGATTATTATAACACAGTTTTTGCGAATGCTGAAAAAAATATAACAGGAAAGTATGTTTACAGGTGGTTTAGTTATTTTAAAAATTCGCCATACCGAGGTAGATATAGTGGAAACGTTAAGCATACCGCCTCGACATGTACCGATGAAGATAGCTTTTGGGTTCGCGGCCCTGCTGTGATATAAGAGAGTGAAAAGCCAAGATACCTTATGTATGTTGTGTGTAGATAGTTATTCCTTTGCTCTGAGCTTGGAACTATTTTTTACTGGAATTGTAACTGCTAACTACCTCTTCAATTGTACAAATGGAAGAAAATATCTCACTGAAAACTTCACACGGGCAACCAACGAATAATACTCGAATTTATAAAACACAAATATTATTTTTTTACTGAAAAAAGACATTACAAAAATAATGAACACGACATTTAAAGCAGTAGGATTATATAAATTACTGAACCACTCGTAAACATACTTTCCTATTATAATTTTCTTCTTATAATCCTTATAACTATTTCTCTTTCTGCCCTTTCTTTAGTTACATAGAAGGTAAGGCGATTAGTCTAACGCTTTATGTACCAGTCCAGAAACAACGCAATATTGCTATGTAGCAGTTAAAATTTCAGACAAACTCAATAATGCTTTTAGCAAGAAAAATACTGGCAACTGGAAATGTTTTGCTAAAGAAATCAAAACTTTAATGGTCTCTCTATTTATTTTAGATAGTGTGTCCAATTGGCTGTACTCGTAAAATACATTCTAGATAAATACATGCACACTTTCATGTTATACTACACCATGCGCGAGATATCTCGCTCCTGGCACCCAAAGGGTTAAAATCAATATTTCTAGTCCATCCTGCAATGAATCGAACCCAGAAACTAAAGCATAGTAAGCAAACGCCCCAACCACCACACTACGAGGACTTATCTCATATATATAAAGTATATACATATATAGACTTATCTTCAATCTTCACACGATTTCCCCTTTCAGGATTTTTACCTGAGAGTGACCATCGAGTCTAAAAAGCCCCCGTACAGTTAGTAGCATAATAAATACAGTAAAACGCACGAAAAATTAGGAAATCATACCATTTTGTCATTTGAAAATAATGTTTTTTAAAAATCTCGCAATAAAAAAAAAACAGAAAAAGTATTTCTATTTGAAAATGTAGGTACTTAAAAGTTTTATATACATAACTAAAATATGATTACTTTTCGACCGACAAAATACGCCATTTTAAATTCGGATTAAACTTTGGTACATCGATTCTAATTTAAAAACTGAGTATTGAACTAAAAAAAATCTAATGATTTGAAGATAATAGATTGAACATTAAAATGGTTGAAGCAAAATCTTAATTTTTGCCTTCGGTAATACTTTAAAAAAATTAGTCATGTAAATATTTTGGTTGAAACCGTTTTATAGAATTGCATTATCTTTTTTTAAAGAAGAGAATTCTAGGTGCAATATAAAATTTGGTATGGTACTTACACATTTTTATTAAAACACAGCTTGCTGTTAATTTAGAAAATACAAAAAAACATAAATCAGCAGTACAGTAGTCATTGTAGGCAGTCAGCACCTTTTACACATGTGCTATTAATAGATTTTACCTATTAAATAATAATCACGCAAAAAATATTTCTATCTCCGTTCTTTCTGTTTCTAGGAAATAAAGCATGAAGAGTACGTAAGAAATTGGTGAATGATATTTTTTTACTTGCTTCGTCTTGAAACGGTATATTTTACGCATTTGGTGGCAAAATGTAGGTTTCAAATTGAAGTTTCTCTAAAGCAGTTATATTTTTAAAAGTAGATATTCATGTGTCTTCCATTTCATGATTATTTAGATAAATCATGAAACCGTAAACATTTATTCAAAAAAATTGAACATGGAAACAGTACTTATATATTTTTCAAAATATTTATCTTGGTACACTTTGGTATTTGTGGTCACTAATTTTTCTTTTTAAAATAATTTTTAGTAACCGACTAAAATAAAATTTTTAGTCGAAACCGGAACCAAATTTCGGGTTTTGTTTTAGTTTCAGCCCAAACAGAATCGAAACTGATTTAAATAAGCCACTTCTAAACGCCTAAAATAATTCATTTTTATTGTTTAACCGTACAAGTTCATTAAAAAAGTGTTAAATAAAACACATATTTAAATAAAAGGCATAAATTTAATGAGTTAATTAGATTATTTTTAGCACCTTTTGGTTCGTGTTTATGTTATACATATAACTTATAAGTAATAAATCTTCAATGTTCGCTTTAACTTATTAACTAAAGAAATTACAAATATATAAATATGAAAGATCTTAGAGCTCACGAGAACTTAAGAGTCACGCGCTCAGAGTAATAATGCGCCTAGCTATAGAGGAGCCCAAACGTAGGAAAACCATTCTATGACTATTAGGTATTAAGTTGGCTACAGTTCGCAGCAAAACAATGGGCCGCACTTAGGTCGAGAATTGCCACATGGATATTAATTTGCACTGTAAATACTTTTAAATATGCACCTGTGTATTTATTATTCCAATTTATTTTTCTACAATTCGCCTATATTTATTTTATAAAACTGAAAATACATGTGTGTTCATTTTTTCATTTATTTATTAATTTTATTCACAATATACTTATGTTACGTTTATTGAGACATAAATCCCAACTCCATGGAACCAAAGTCCTGTGTTAAGTTTGTTTGTCCGTCACATCTCCGAAACGGCGAGTCGTAGCGGCCTGAAATTTGGACACGTCATTTTAGATGCAATTTCAAGGTTAACATTGCTGTTTTCGAGTAAAATTTGAATCGACCTCTACTCGATAAAAACTCAAACTTCATATGGATGCCTAGTGAGGCCCCGACATATTGCTCGTAATCAACTGTCATTATCAATAGTAAACATACTTTAATTTACAAATTTATCTCCTAAACGGAGAAAAAATAGTATCTGAAGTAAATATGTGGATATGAGGAAAGTTTTTAAGCAACATAATACACGTGTTGGGACAATACATGCCAAAAATCAATGTAAATCATGGGAAAATATTTGAAATCAATTACCTGAGAAAACTGACTCCTTTAACACATTTGACGCTCCTACTGCTGCAACAAACATACTACAATTTACCATAGTTGATTTTTATTTATTATAATGTAAATATCCTAGTTATTTACAAACAAAGCCAAGCACAGCGACAAAAGCATCCGATCGAACCGTTATGCTTATGTTGTCAAACAAAACAAAATGGCCACCAATTTGTTGCTAATCAACAAATCAACATCGCTTGCATTCTATAAAACATAGTGATAGGGCTTCTATAGAGAAGCCCTCTAATGCGTGAACCTCTATAGGTTCACGCATTATTACTCTGAGGTCACGGTCATATATGATGGACCCGAGTACAGCCGAATGTAATCCGATGCAACCCGACAGCAGGTTTCGCATTTTAATTCCCTTTGATCTGGCATTGGGTCGTTAAATATTTTTGAGGGTATTGAGCACAATTGTATGAGCTATGCATTGTACCTACCTGTGCATGGAGTTTGTGAATTTTTACTTCACCTGCATAAAGCTCTTTTTTTCTAGATTTTGTTGGGTTGAAAGAGTAGATGCTTGACCTATATTTTATGTAGGTACTCCCAACTTCTGACCCTCTCAAGACATAGCTATTAAAATGGTCTGAAACTTTCCCGTGACGATGTGAAATCTTGCATAAAGGTAAAAAATGAATTTCGGCTGTTATTATTATAATAGTTGAATAATTTACATAGCGCCATTTTTGTGGAAATCACCTTAAGGGCACTGTGCAATAAATAAATTTAATATCCCAGCACGTTTTGCAGCTACAGAGCGCATATACGATTGGAATTCTAGTTCCTAGTTTCCAATATATTTAAATTATAACTGATAGGAGCTAGATTACGACACGTCTTGCAGCTACATAGAGCATAGGCCACAAGAAATCTAGCCCCCATAAACGCCAAAGTATGTTTTAATTTGGCAATGAGATTTTGTGTTTAAATGATATTATAATAAATAAGAAAAAACTCATTTGTGATAGATTATTACAAGTTTTGCAGCTACTGAGCGCATGGTCGGTTGAAATTCTAGACCCCATTTACAAAATTTAGGTATTTGATAGTTGATAATAGTAGCATATTAGAGCTAGATTATCAATCGTCTTGCAGCTACAAAGCCCATGGACGGTGGAATTCTAACTTAAAATTATATCATTAATATTTAAAGCATTAACTTTGTTGTCAAACATTTTAATAAATGTTATTAAATATTTGTATATAACCACTTATCGACTTATCCATGTTAAATAATTAATATTTAATAACATTTATTAAAATGTTTGACCACAAAGTTAATGCTTTCAATATTAATAAAATTTTATCAGCGAGTACGGCCTTAAAAACAAAACATTATAAAAAAACTAACAATTGACATAGACGAGTCGGTAAGTGGTTATTTACAAATATTTAATAACATTTATTAAAATAATATCAATAAATTTACAAAAAAAAAGAATCGAAAAGCTTCAATAAAGCGAAAAATACGACGAATTCTCTCAGAATCCAGGCGGATGAAGAATGCAGTTTCGTGTGTGAAATAGAACCAGAATCCCGGACCAGGGTTCTCAGAGTAAAGTTCAGGCAAACATCCCGAATAATAAAATCGAATGGAGACAAATCCGCCTTGTGAAGTAGTGGTTGTGGCGTTCGCCTACCATTCTTGAGGTCCTGGGTTTAATACCTGGCGGGGTGGACGTGAAATATTGATTTTAAATGTTGTTTATACTGCAATATTTCGTTGTTCCTGGACTAGTAGGAGTGATAATACAAATGCCGATACTATGAATACCGATAATCACATACCTACTACGAATACCGATAAAAATATATGAAATGGATTTAGAATGAACCCTAATAATAAGAAGCCCCTAAACCTGTAGCAATTGCACAGAAATCTTTAATACCAGTAATTCTTAAAAATAATTCTTAAAAAGCCCAGAACTTACCCATCAAAACTAGTATTCGAAGAACTTAATATACCAACAATTGAAGAATTTTTTAATAAAGCCCCTATCTTACAAACTTTTAAAGAAAAAACAATTGAAGTGCAAAATTCAAGTAACTCTAGATTTTCTAATAATTTAATTTTGCACAGATGTAAAACAACAGCAGCGTTAAACCATTATACGTACATAGGTAAAAAAAACTTTAATAAACTTCCGGAAAACTTAAAATCTATAAAAAATTATCAAACTTTTAAAACTAAAATTGAAAAACATTTAAGACTCACCCCTTCCTAGACTCCATACCAAAGAATGTTTATTTTTTATTTTTAATTTACCTTGTTTATTTTTAATTTTAATTTTAATTTACTTTGTTTATTAAAAAAAAAAAATGTGAAACGAACTCCCTCTCTAAACACAAGTATCTACTTTATCAGAGAGGTAGAAACGTTATATATAAGATGTTCTGTATATTTACCTATTTTGTATTTCAAAAATGTATTTTGTAAAAAAAAAAATATTAAATAAAAAAAAAACAAAAAAAACAAAACAAATGGTTGCTTACTTCTGCAGGGAAGAAGCGAGAGGGGCGTGGCCATATGGTTGACGGTGTATCAGACTCCCCCCTCCCCTCTCCTCGCTTATCCCTTACAGAAGTAAGCAACCATTTGTTTTTTTCAATATTTTATTTTTGTAAATTTTATTCGTTCTAAAAATATATTTTAATGTGCCAATATGTCTTCTTGGTCATACTGATCATCGTGGTTTCGGATATGACAGGGTTTAAAGAACACCCTGTATATTGAGAACGGTAGTGGTTACACACATAAATAGAGACATTTATCCAAGCGTCAACCGCAACCATAATACAAAATACTCCAATAGGGATCTGATACTAAGTGAAGGGGTCAACACTGTTCTGGCATTGAGACAACACTACTACGGAAAATAAAATATGAAAATAAATAATAATTCAAAAAAAATTACGAGTAAATACAAATGGCAACCATGAAGTTCCGCATTATAAATAAATTGTCCATGTTTTATGAATGTATGTATGTGTATGCGCATGGGTGTATGTACGTGTGTGTGTATGTACATATGTATATATGTGTGTATATATATATATTTATATATATATATATATATATATATATATATATATATATATATATAAATATATATATATATATATATGTGTATATATGTGTATGTGTGTATGTATATGTATCAAAATGTGTATTCGAGTAAGTTTATATTTAATTAGTCTGTGCTCTCTATTAATTTGTTAACTATTATAATATATTAGAATGTAATTGCCTAGCTTAGAACGGGGTATGTACCCTTGTTAGCTGGGCAAAGTGAACGTAAAATTGTATTTTTGATAAGAGATGTAAATAAATGAATAAACACATAAATAAAAATAATTAATTGTATTTTTAAAATCAATATGGATATTGTGGAGAAATGCTAAAACACGTTGCTAGAAAAATTCGATGTGTTTGGCGTTTGTTGTTGTGATGTTCTAAACAAATTTCTATGACCAGGAACAAATAAGCATGAATCGTGATGTATTAGGGGCGTGGGCAATGGAATGACCGTTTTTGCTACTATTTTTAAGCTACTAATAATTGGCATTTTTTTTTTACTGGACAGTATTTCATAGACTTTTATTACTTTAAAAATGTAAAAATTGTGATATTTCCCTATTATAAATATTTGATTAATGCCACCAACAGGATGTGCTTGTAGAAAAAAGCAATGGCCATGATAGTCCTTGACACGTGAAATAAAAATGGCGACAAACGTAGGTAGGTACTTTATAAAATGACCCTCCTTGTAATAAAATATAGTCAAACGCAATGTCACCATTACAATTACAATAGACTCGTGTAAACATGTGCAGAATACAAAAACGACGTTTTTTTATGCATAGCGCATTAATAGCTAACAAAGTTGCCAATAAAAGTAGTTATATTTAATATTATTTGTATTTTTTTTCGTGAATATTAAATATTTGTATTTACATACTCTGCAAATCGTTTGATATAATTTAAAAATCTTAAAGACACGAAACAAATATTTCTGGGTCAGCAATTGTTTCTAATAATTTATTATAAGCAGTATCATCATCATCATGAACCTTTTTCTTACATTTTTTTTGCACCACAACAGGCCAAGAGGCCTAATTACAGTGGTAAATTACATCACAGAGCGGGTGCTCTGTGATGCCTGGGTAGGCTGGGTAGGCTGGGTAGCCTGGGTAGGCTTGAGAAAAATCACATTTTAATTTTTGTGTTCTCACCGGGAATCGAACCCGGAACCTTCCGTGCGTGAGTCAAGCGTCTTGACCACTACACCACTACTCGACAGCCCTGGGTGGGCCTCGGCTGAATCCAGGAGTCGCCTCTACTCTTGCCGGTCTGCTGCCTTTCCTCTTATATTATAAACAGTATACAGATAACAACAAAAAAAAATAGGCGCAGAAATACGTGTTCGAGTGCCTTTAGATATATATTTATTTATTCATCAAGGGTTCAAAGTACCCTTTAAATAAATTGTAATACAAAAATAATAACACGGTGTAACGAAGATTTTTTATGATCAAATATTAAGTGTTTTGTTTTATAATCGTTTTTTTAAAAATGGACAATATTAGAAAAAAATCAAAAATAAGAACATATCAAAAACAAGTATCAACATTTTTTAATAATCATCATTTCTTCGTTATCTGGGTGTAATGGTGCATTCGGCACTCAATCGCAGTATGTCAGCGTCACATTCAGAATTAAGGGTACTAAAGAAGATACATTTAATTTTCATAAGTGCTTATTTTCGTGCCGAAAATTCGACATGACTTTAGATAAAATTTAAGTTAATTTCTCATTATAATAGGGGCCTTGAGGTCGCATTTTGATATGTAACATATCCATTGGATGGTTCGTTCTGATATTGAATTCAAATGACTAAAATAACCCTCAACATTTAATACGGAAAGTCTATATAAAATATTTAAGGTTCATACAGTAGACACTCTTTATAAAATAAATTCTATTATACAAATGTATAAAAAATAAAAGAATTTGAGATGAATAAGTCACTCAGATACCAACATAATATTTAAATTCCTAAATTTCACACAAGTCATGGTCAAAATAGCTTTGTCTTCAAAGGTGTAAAAAATTATAATAATCTCCCCAATGGACTAAAAACTATTAAAAATAATGTATCAACAAATAAATTTAAAGTAAATCTAAAGAAATTTTTTGAACACGCGTAAAAACTACATTAAATTTTAATTAGTATGAATGTATTATTGTTTTATGTTTTTTCTATATACATCCTATGTTTTTATTTTTTTCTCGTGTACTTGTATTTAAAATTATATAAAATTTTATAAATAAACAAATACAACAGTGTAACAAATTACAACAGGGATGGAGAATACCTTAGAAAAGGGAATATGGAAGTCTAGGCTTTTACAGGGCTTATGACCTGTCTGGTTTAAATGGCCACTTTCTAAGATATTCTTCATCCCTGTTGTAATTTGTTAATCTTAATGACTCCCGAGGTGGTGAAATACAGTCTTTTGTCTACAAACATTTGGATAAACTCAAATATTGTAATACAACAGTGTAAGTGACTCTCTAAGCACAAGAGTTAGTCTCTTTTTTTGGAGAGTTACAGTGATAACATTTACTAGATGTGTAAAAATAGAAATGTCTAGAATTAAAAAAAATATGTGCCTTTTATGAAATTTATTAATAAAAAAGAAAAAAAAAACGGAAAATACGTTTTTGTACAGAAAATTCGATTTTAATTTACATACAATTTAACATAACTCTGCCAACTTTCCATTGTTGTCAGGGATCAGGACATAAGTCCTGTAAATGCCTAGCCGCATTCTCGAGTAACTATTTCGTTTAGTTAAAACATCCGTCTATTTAGCTAAAATCCTAGATTCTAAAACTTTAAATTTTAACGTAATATTTTTAATGTGTTAAATTTGATGAAAACTCTTTCCAAAAAACGTGGAAGTTTAATGGTTTTTAAATATTTTTTATTTGTTAATAGACTATTAAACTAAGCCAAAAATATTTAAAAAAAAAGGTTTATTTTTATTTTTGTCATTTATCAGCACTACGATTTTTTTTAAGTTAATGGTTAAGTTAACTTTTGAAATAACTCCGCGTGTGACGTCACAAGGTATCTTCGGTTAATTCTGCTTATTGGTGAATTGGCTTCCTTTAAATCTGAAATCAATCACAACACTCGATTTGTTTTTTGATCGAAAAGATTTAGTGACATCGTTCAAAGCAGTTTTTATGAAAATCTTTTTTTTCATTCATTTTCAAACTACAGTGAGGAACTTCAGCCCTATGGGAAAAAGGATACAATAAATGTTTTCTTGCGTGCGGTAAAAATTGGAGCATTAAATTGTACTGCAAAGTTTCCTGAAACTGTGTAAACAAAATAATAAAAAACATTTTAGTAAAAACAGAATACTTTGATCGGCGTCACTGGTTCATATGAATGAACCAATGATAAGAGAGTCATGAAAGATTTCCGGTTTGCTTGCTGTGAATAGATTAATGGCAGAACTGATCGAGAATAAGCGGAAGAGAACCTCTGACGTCACACGCGGAGTTATTTCAGAAATACAAAACTTTAAAACATCGTAGCGCTCATTAAATTGAAATTAAAATTGAAAAAAAAAATTCGGCTTAGTTTAATAATCTATTAACAAATAAAAAAAAATAAAAATCCACCGACCTTCCTCATTATGTTTTTGTATTATTTTCTATTGATTTCAATAGTCCTATTATTTTACGTATTTGATTATGACATGTGTGCAACTGAATTTTTAATATTTATATTTGATTATTTTTGATGTTGTGTTCTTTGGAATGTTATTATTCAGTCATACTTTATTTTTGTTGATTGTTATTCTATACCACCACATGTTTTTATAACTAAATTTATTTTACTAAGTATTGTTTATATTTGTGTCGGTGGATATCAAAATTGGTTAAATCCAAAATTGGTAAAAAAACATTTTTTGTGGAAACACGATTAAAAGTTTGGTTTTACATAGAATACTTATTTTAAAAATGGGAAAATCTAATATTATACCATAATAATTGTTTTATTATATAAATAAAACACCAGTGATACTTTAATCCACAAATTTGGAATATCCAGTGACCGGTTTCATCGCTTTCGCGACATCTTCGAGACTGGTATCTTTATTAAAGAGTTAAATGTATTTATACAGAACAGAGGTAAGGATAGATAATTCAAAGTTATATGTAAGTAAATTAAATAAAGTTATTTTTATCTTAAGGATCATTATCAACAAATTTTCTTTGGGTTAACTAATGAATTGATATAATGCTATTTTAATGAGTTTAAGTATTTTATTTTATTTTTGGTGTCCCATCCTTCGTGAGTCTTTAATAAAGATACCAGTCTCGAAGATGTCGCGAAAGCGATGAAACCGGTCACTGGATATTCCAAATTTGTGGATTAAAGTATCACTCGTGTTTTATTTATATAATAAATTACAATGAACTTCCATCAAGAATTTTCACTTACAAACTTAAATGTTTTAAATAATAATTGTTGTCAGAAGTTTGATTTTATATCAAAATCGGCAACATCCACTCAATAACACTCAATAACACTCAAATAACACAATAACACTCAAAACAATTAGTTTTATTTTATTTTTACTTCGTAAAAGTGACAACCCTGACACAGACATTCAATGACACATTAGATTAAAACTGGTTAAATCCACGAATTAATTTTATCAAAACTAGTTAAATCCATTCCGATAAATCAAAATGAGTTACATCCAAATTAAATATAGGTTTTACACGGAAACTAAGTCTAATCGATCAAATCAAATAACGTAGAATAGTTTTATTACCTACGTCAGACCTACATATAGTCTAAATAACAATTTAGTCGAATAGCAATAATCAGTTTCAGAAAAGTGTTCATTGTGAAAAAATGCTTAGTCGGTATATATTCATTTTTGATGTTAACCGACACATTTGTTGATTAATGCGGCTTAACGTAGATCGGTGTTGATTTAACACGGGCACAGCCTAAAAAGTCTTAATAAGTTAATAAATCTGTAAACGAGTGTAATTTTAAATAACTAAATAAATAAATAAATTATTGGCACTGGGCCCAGACAGGATTTATAAAAACGCAGTATTTTGTACAAATACAATAAAGAAAATCCTTGTTCAGTGTTTGAACATGTAGGAAAAAAACAAATATTTATTTGCTTTTATTGTTTTTGTACAAATATGTATTTTCAATATGTAAATATTGTATTCAAAAGTGTTATTTATTTTTACGTTTAACAAGTACGCACTCGTCCTTGTAACCATGAAATGTTATGTTCCTTATTTGTTTCTTCTTCTTTTATTTTGACGCCCTTTTTCACCTCGCTAATTTTTAAACTATAAATGCCGCATACATAATTGGATCGTCTGATTTGTTGATTTTTCTGTTATTTATAGAAGAATATCATGCCTTCCATATGAATGGTGCAGCCTCTCAGTGAGACATGTTCTTGAGAAAAACGCAGTAAAATAAAATAATGTTTTTGTTGTAGTTTAAATACCATGCATGGCATAACTATAGCGGAAGGGTGTACAAAGAGACATAGATTTTTTTGTAAAATGAAAAAAAAAATTGGTAACATATTTAGTGAAAAATCTCTTTGGTTCAAAATGTACACTAGTTTTTAACATGTTAGCACTTAACGTTAGTTGTTGTAGGAAAAAATACAAATTAATCAAATAAAAATACAAAAATAAAAACATACTGCAAAATACCGTTTTGCCCCACCGGGTGTACAAAATGACATACGATATATACTTGGATGTGATGATTATTCAACACTTTTTAAAAACAGAATTGATAAGTTTTTTTTATGAATATTAAATAATTAAAATATTAAATGCACACTTCACAAACAAAAATCTTGTTTTTTTTTATTTAAACCAGCACATTCTGCATGAGCCTAGTTTCCAAACTTCATGCATTTTAACCATGTTTCACCTGGCTTTGATCTCGTATATAACTCATGACAATAAATGCATGAGCGGACATCTTTATCGTCTGTAAGTAGAAAGTCTTCAGTGTCTGAATCATCAATATTTTTTTTACATATACCTTGTTTACACTTTTCCATGATATATTTTTTGGAACCTATAGCTTTAGCCTCTGATGTATTTGAAATTGTATTCAAATGTCATGTTTTACGCACATAATTGCGAAGCATTATTATTCTTCTGAAGAAAAAAAAGTATTAAGTAAGGAAAAATAACATAGGATGTCATTTTACTCTACCGGTACATATGTCGTTTTGCCACACGAAATAATTGTTACATAACTATTATTTTATTGTCGCTTATATTATTTAGGAAAAAAAGCGATGTCATAAAAAAATATGATTTAAATAAATTTTCAATTTTGAGATCATTCGATCTATTAAACCATCTACCGCATGAATTATTAAGGACATACAAATAAAAATGTTTTTTTTTCCGTAAACGTGTTAAATTTGGCATAACTAAATGATACAAAGAGAAAAAAAATCATTAAGCATTATTTTAGAAAAAAAAAACATAAATGGCTTCGTGTGCAATGTCTAGTATGCATTCATGTAAATGTATACGTTACCATATATGGCTTCGTATGCATTCATATAAATAGATACAATATATACTATTGTTTTCATTCCCCTATGCCTAGAATTCTTAGGTCTGTCAACAAACATACCAGTCTTGATTTCTTTGATAAAATCACTGAATCAAATTTAATTATAAACACCTATCTCTCGCTTCCACTCCCACCAATTCTACTATATACCATTGTCTTTCTACTTTCTTTTATAATAATTTTCTATGTATACATATGTCCTTAAAAATGTCCATTGGGCGTATATATAAATAAGTAAATAAATATCCTAATTTTGTATTGATTTGGCGACAAATCAATCATAATGTATGAAAATCAGAAGCAAGCTCAACGAACCATCACCAGGGATAAGATTTACATGCTTAGAGGTGCCGTAAAAGCAAAAACGACACATTTATGAAAAAATACGTTAAATGCATACGAAGCCATATTTCTTTGACAGTGTTTTAGACCGCAATGCATACGAAGCCAAATATGGTGGTTGCAAAAATAGCTTAAAAACAATACAAAAATAGACAATTTCATAAATACGAAATACATTCCATGGTCTTAAGGATTCATTATATTATATGTATTTAATTTTTTTATAGTTGTCACTTACCTTTAACTATTTATTTTTCACTAGTAAATATAGCACTATTTTTGTAGAACTCGTCAAGTCGGGTGCGTTGCACATACTTTAAAATTATTATTGTTACATTGGATTTGTCATAAAAAAACAACATGCTCCGTTTTACAAAAAATCACTGCAGTTAAAGTCAGTATCCGAGTTTTTTTTAAAAAATTTGATAAAGGGGAAACATCAAATAATACAAATACCGATTAAAATATATGAAACAGATTTAGAATAATTAATTGTATTTTCAAAATCAATATGCATATCGTGGAGAAATATTTTCATACATAAATGTAAAAAAGAAACTGAATAAAAATACGTTCGTAGAAAAACGCGACGTGTTTAGCCTTGGTTGTTGTGACGTCAAGGTTCGTGATAATGTTCGTAACAAAATTCAATGGAAGGAACACATAAACATGAATCGTGACGTACTAGGGGCGTGGCCGAAGGGATGACCGCTTTTGCGGGAATTCAAAATTACAAATTAAAAAATATCTTTTATGCTACTTATAATTAGCAGATATTTTTTTGCTGGACAGTATTTAATATACCTTTATTAATTTAAAAATGCAAAAAAGTGATATTTCCCTACTGTGATATTTCTAATTATGCTTCACTAACTCAATGGAAAATGCTAAGTTTGTGGTGTCAAGTAGTAAAATTGAAATCTGTTTTGCAAGATTTAGAGATGGTTTTGAATTACGCTATTATTAAAGTAGGTAGGTTTTTATGTTTAGTTTGTTTTGGTATCAATAACTAATTTTCAACTAATTAAACAACTCGATAAACTTGAACGACTTCAGAATACATGCATAAGGTACATTTTTGGTCTTAGGAAATATCACCACATTTCTGATTATCGTAGGCAACTGAAATGGCTCAAAATTAGACAACGGAGAGACTATCACTCCCTCTCACTTCTGTTCAATGTACTTCATAGTCCTAACGCTCGTATATACCTGCGTGAAAAATTTCAACGCTTATCAGTTCATGGTTTACATTATCATTATCATAAAGATGTTACTACATTATCTCTGTTTAAATCACGTCTGAAGAAACATCTCCTTTCTCTTCCTTAATCTCTCCTCCTTTCCCTTTTCCTCTTTCCTCTTTTTTCTTTTTCCCATTGAGTAATAGTTTTGATTTAAGGTAATTTATAAACAAGTACGTTTATTTCTATTTTTATATATTTTATACTTTTTAATCTTTTTTTTTTCTATTGAATATGTTCTGTAACTTGAATTATAAAAATAAAACTTTTATTTTATTGGTTGGTTGGAAGAAATTGCCATTTGGCAATAAGCCCGCCAATGTACAAATAACATTATGTACAAAAAGTTAAATAAATAAAAAATAATTTTACGTTTCTGGCGGAGGTTTCTAAGTTTGATTAAAAAAAGTAATATTTCTCTATTTATTACGTTGTAAAAAAATCTAAAACTTAAGAAACCATATATGGCTCGGTAAAGGGTTAAAAAAAGGAATTCGTAAGCCATTTTATAATTTATTATAAATTTTATGGCTTTAAAAAAAAAAAAAAAGATTTTAACGATCTTTTAAGTAGGTAAGTATGTGCTTACGAAGATGGAGATGACAAAAAAGGCGTGAACGCGTTTCCCAATTATTTTTTTCTAGCGTGTAAAGTGTATCAAGGTAGTTTGTAACTACCAGAGATGAAAATTATTGCTATTTTACGTACATGATTTAATTAGCATGCGAAATCATATATAAATGATTGTAAAAATTATAAATTAATACGACAAGTGGATATACGGTGTCAGAGAAACTTTATGAATAGGTTTTATTTTTTTATTAATAACATTGTACATACATTTATTAGGGACGGAGTCAAAGTTTAAAGCAACACAATCAGGAACGACCCATGTCTGTGAACTTGCCCCGACTCGCTAAAAAATCCGCGTTGAGTCAGGGCACTTGTAATGCATTCATAACCATGCATACCCACCGGGTGCGTTCCGCTCATACATATTGTGGATCAGAGATCCGTGGTTCGAATCCCACTCTACCCCAACTTGATTACCATTTTCGAAGAGTGAGTTATTTACAACTTATTGAAAATGGTCTTCAGAACGCAAATATTTCTTAAACTGAAAAAAAAAAATACAATTAATTATTCAAAATCCATTTCATATATTTTTATCGGTATTTTGATATTCATTTACATTTTTTTTATTCTCACACACAGAACTAGTGATATTTATAATAGGTACCTAATCAAATGTTACGAGTATATTAACTTAAATTTAAAATTTTTAAATATAATGCCCTTGTTTTTAGAATAAGGTTTAGAAATTTACCATACTTTAAAAGAAAAAAATATAACATTTCTTGATTGAAATATTTACAAAAAGGTTTCGAAAGTAGACATAAATTACAACTTTTTTATTTTATTTTTTACAGTCAAAATTCTAACCATTTTTTTTCCTGTACACTTTTCAATATAATTACAAGTATTAATTATTTATATTTTTATACTTACGCACCCACACACACGCACCCTCTTCCTCATTCATTCACCCACGCACATGCACACTCTCCCTCATTCATTCACACACACACACACATTCACATACACACACATGAATACAAACGTCACACAAATACAATTACGTAAACTCTTTCTCTTATATAATATTACTAGCGGACCCGACAGACGTTGCCCTGTCCGAACGTTGGCTTGCTTGGAAAAAGAGTTTTCATTGATAAGTAGGTCCCTAGGTACTTGTTTGTGATTAAATTCCAAAACTAAAAACTATTATTATTAAAATATTGATTTTATATAGGTACTTAGGTACTTGTTTATGGTTGAATTTCAAAACATAAAATAAATATTTTTTCAAATATGGCATTCTTTTTGCAAACGTCAAACTCTGGTCTTTTCACCAATAGATGTGTGTACTTATGTAGAAATACGGTTTTTAAAAATGTATTGAATTTAATATTATTTTAGTACTACCAAAAATCTAGTAAAAAGAAATAAATGGGTAAAAATTATAAGGAATTGAAGGAAAGAATCTGATTGAGATCCACGAAAAACAAATGCTGTTTGTTAACATTTAAAAACAAACTTTTTTTATGTACAAAAAAACATAATCTTTCCATTTTTTTTTGTAAATGCGTCCTCCTCGAATGCAGCCCTGGTAGATCGATGAATAAAACATTAATACTCCTTACTTATTTTTTACACATTAGATTGAAGGTTTTAATATCTACGAACACGCACAGCGCAAAGATCTATATTTCTCTGAAAACCGCACGTAAATCGGTTAAGCCGTTTAGGAGGAGTTCAGTGACATCACACGTACAGATGAATTATATTTATAAAGATGTATTTTTAGATTTACAGTGGATTTTTTAAATTGGCTCTAGTATTGTTAATATATTTCTACTTATTGTTTTATGTAATAGCTGTAAAAATCCCAAATAAAATAAAATAAATAAACTTTTCAAAAACATCACCTACGCTAACAATGTTCATTAAAATTGACAAGGAGGTTCTTTTCGTAAGTTCAATTTTCTATTGATACAGATAATTCATTATGATTTCTTTACGCTAATGCTAATTAAATCATGGCTAGTACTTCCCAGAAAACATCTCAAAAATCGTATTAAAAACTCTGCAGCCTTTATGTCTTGAAATTGGAATACGGACTGCAGAGTTTGCGCAACCTGACATTCGAAATCCAAATTGGAGTCGCGTTCAGTTGTTTTCAAACATCATTTGTGAGCAGTCGCCGCTCGCATTTCGTTCTGCGTGGTTCTCAATTTTGGCGGGACCGCCGTAATTTACGAACAGTCAACTGCAATCTGTGCGCCATCTTTCCTTTCTACTTTCGTTCTTCCTCAAGTCTTAGTACGGCTTGGGTAATCCGACGGTGACTCGAAAGTTCTTCGGTACTCCGACACGTGAAAAGTGAAAACTTTCGGCCGCGTAAATTAGTGTATCTTGTGAAATTTCGATCTACTTTTGAAATTCTGGTGAGTTCAATTTTTATTAGTAAATTCCCCAATAGTAAATGAAGATATATGAATATCGCATATTTTTAGAATATTTTCAATAAAACTATTTGAAATATTAAATCTGTGTGTGGGAGATTCTACGGTCACTCCAAATATGATGAAATTAAGTTTATTACAATGCCGAATCAATTCGTCACATAACTTAGAATTCTTTGGGATAGATCTTCCGGCTTTTTGTAGATCTGTTCGCCACTAAAACAGTGTGGGATGAAGATGGATTGGCATGGTTTAGTTCAAAATCTTTTATTTTTATCGTGTTTGTGAATATATTGTACACCATTGTCTTTTATATGCTGATGATGCCGTGCTTCTTGCTAACAACCAAGAAGAACCGCAATTCTTGGTTACAAAGGTCTACGAGGTAGGCAAGGGAAGCGATTTGCCGATGAATGTCGATAAATCGAATGCGATGGTTTTTGAAAGAAATGAAAGTATGACTAAATGTGCAATCACTCTGAATGGAGTTATCCTAAAACAAGTAGAGGAGTTTGTGTATCTGGGAAGTATGTTTACTAGGGATGGAATAACTGAGAAATATATTGAAAGGAGGGTGAGTGCCGGGAACAGAGTGAACGGTGCATATAAATCATCCTTGGCAAATAAATGTTTAATTTAACATATTACAACAGAGATGAATAACATTTTAGAGAAGGGAATATAGAAGTCTAGGCATCAACAGGGTTTATAACCTGTCATTGGCTGGTTTAAGTAGTCACTTTACACACTGTGTAACATTCACCATTCTGCCTATATTTGGACATCTATATTCCTTCAATTCTTCCGTCTGTTGACGTTTGTGAAGTTGAAGAGCTAAGACTTTTATTGTTGCGGGTGAGATTCATATTATTGAATTATTTCGCCTTCATAATAGGCAACGCCTGAAAATATTTTTAAATTTATATACTTCTTCTTGAACCAGGTGGATTTACCAACTATGTTTTGAGTTTGTCCAAATTTTTGTAGACATGGACTGGATTCATAATACAACAGATATGAAGAACATTTTATGTTTGCCGCAAGAGGCAACATTAGCAGTTCACAATGGAGTCCTGGTCCCGACCTTGATGTATGAAAGCGAAGTATGGACTTTGACCAATTTTTCTTTTGAGCAGTTTATTTTTGGTTGGCTGGAAGGATATTGCTTTTATCAACAAACCTTTGCACATAAATTGGTACTCGAAGTTAAATACATTCTGGGAAGTATTTTCTTCTAAGCAAGCAAACACTAGGCAATGGACTTCAGCATTGCAATAACACTTACCAAGGCCCCGATTACAACGGAAAGTCGACAAAATTATCTTCGTCTATAAAGTAAAATCGAAAATTATTTACGAAAATGCGTATATTCGTGTGAAAATTAAAAGTATCTTCGTCGGTAATCTGCAACTGAAAATGTTTTTAAGAAATAATTATAGGCATACCGAATACTTAATTATACTGTGTAGATAAAATTGACGAGAAACCTTAATTTCTTTATTATAACTAAACAATATGCGGATTTGACTTAATGATGCAGTTTTGTAAATTTTTTTAACGCTCTACAAACTGTTAAAATACACTAAGTCATATTAAATTTCATATATCTGCAATTTTAAAAATGAATTTAAGGTTAAGCCGTATACCCGGTATTTTATTCAGACTAAAAGCTTTAAAAAACGTAATATTTATTTAATATAAAATTAAGAAACGGAAAAATTCAAAACATGTTCTTAAATGAGCACTTAACATTTTACGTTACTTAAATAAGATGTAAAAGAGTAAAATTGGAACAAAACTTAAATGCTTGATTTCTCAAAACAGGGATTTGAGAGTTTCAGCTTTTTGCCAGTATACCCGCGAATATGTACATATGTATAATTCGAATAGATTTGAAAAATTATAAATACTAAAACAAAATCCTTTTAAACATTAAATACTCACCGGTTAAAACAAATTTAAAATCTGATTTATTTCCTAAGTTATGGAAAATTCATCAATGAAAAGTAGATAATCCGGTTTGAGCTCATTAATATTTCGCCATTCATATTTATAATTTTATTTAGAAACAGGTTATTTGACTTCTCATCTAGAACTTTTAAAATGGACATAAAATTTGACGTAAAAATGGAAATTCAGAGTTATAAAAAGCGTAATCGTTTTAATATCGAGCTATTCCCAATAACTTTTAAGTAAACTATTTCACAATCAAATCACGCAACAAAATTTACGTGATTTGACTATTTAAGAAAATAAAATAAATAATATATGCATTGATACTGTATTTTCTAAAATTATGTCATCTTTCTTCTTTTCTCGGCAAAGCACGCAAATTTGAGTGATACGTAAAATTATGTCATCAGGCAGTTGTATTTATTTATGCTTTATTAAGTTAGTTCATAACATCTTAAGAACTAATATAAACTTTTAACAACATTACAATTTCTTTATCAAAACTTCTCAATAACATATTTCTTCAAATTAATTTGAAATATTTCAATCTTTTCAATCTCCTTTATTTCTTCAGCTTACTCATTGTATAGCTTCAATCCCCTGTACAATGAGTTTTGAGATTCTGTTTTTCTCCTCATTGGTAATCTTATTTTTTTTATCCCTTGTTTCATATGTATGACATTGTCGGTTAAATTTTATCATCGGTTTTATTTTATTCATCCCCTCAATTATTTTTTGTACAAAAATTGCTACATTATATTTAATTTGCTGCTTTACTGTGAGCAAGCTAATTTCTTTGTTTATTATTTCTAAATTAGAATAGATATTTCTTTTTAGTATAATCCCCATCGCCTTATTTTGAAGAATTTGTATATTTTTGATTTCTCCTTAATTACATAAAAGGAAGAACAATAATTTATGTGTGGTAGGTACTAAAACTTAAAAAAAAAACTTAATTTTTTCTTTGTTACATTCATAAAACCTGAAGAACATTTATAGTATTTTTTTTTTTACATACCCATAAAGTATAAAAAAAATAAACCAAAAATACATTTTTTCAAAATATTTTAAGATTTATTTTTGGTAGAAGGAGAAATCAAACATATACAAATTCTTCAAAATAAGGCGTTGAGGATTATACTCAAAAGAAATATCTATTGAAAAAAATTGTTAAACTTTATTGATATATATATTATATTATCGGGTTGTGGTCCCGTGGCTAGTGCCTCGGACTCACGGATCAGAGATCCGTGGTTCGAATCTCACTCTACCCCAACTTGATTTCAATTTTCTAATAGTGAGTTATTTACAACTCGTTGAAAATGGCCCCTTAAAATTAAATATTTGCGTAGATTATAAGAACGCAATTATTTCTTTTTAAATGTGTGAACAGTAGGACATTTGGATATTTGTATGTATGTACAGTATTATGTATGGAACTCAGTATACTTGTATCATAGGAATTACGTAACCGTCAGACGACTATAATTCATATCCTACAGCCTACAGAACAAGTCTCCAACTTTCTCAACTTCGTACTTAAGTTAGTATGCCATTTCGTACTTCCGATCGGAAACAGCAATACCTGATGTAATACGGCGTAAATACATACACAGTTTGTTTGTTTGTTTGTTTGTGTACGTATTTTATTAATTTCTAATAATATTGTAAACACTATTTATTTATTTAAAAAACATATATACATGTAACACCCCGTTGATCGCATTCTGGACATGGCCGCGATAAGCGAAATTTCGCGATATACTGGGGATTCTTCACGGAACTCTTTCGAGTATTTTTCAGCTGATATTAAGGGAAAAAAAATCCTGCTTTGTGTAACCATCCCAGTAATAATCCGTTTCATTATTTTCACCTTTGCATTGTTAAATTTCACAAAACATTTTACTTTCCACATAAGTAGAATTTCGTCGAAATGGTCCGGCTAGGTAAATAACGACGAATAACTCTGGTTCCAAAAAAGATATCAAAACAAACTACAAACCGTTATAAAGCTCATACTTAAGATATGTTTTTGAAAAATTAGAAGTCTTCCATCACTTTCAGTTTTTTTTGAAATGCAACGCAAAGTTGAGCTTTCAATGTTTTTAAAACTATTTTTTAATGTTTGAGAGTCTATAACTTTGTTTCTACCAATACCATGAAACAAATATTAGTTTTTAAAGGACCTATCAACCATTAAGATTTTTAAAAAAATATAAAAAATTCAGATCTGCCCATAAAAAAAAGTTATAGGAGCTAAAGGTATGAAACTTCAACTTCCAAATTTAAAAATAAAAAAATCAAATAAAAAAAATCTTGGGGCCTAGGTCAAATCTTTGGGGCTGAGTAGGTAGCAAATGACCCCACCTACTCCCCATTTTCGTATGTTCAACGTTCTGCCGAACACCCTGTATATCTTTGAATTTTATTTATTGGGGATATCAACAGTAATACATGTAAAAAAAGTTAAACAAATAAAATATACAGAGAATTAAACCAATGACAGATATTACACGTACAATACATACTAGTGTGTTTGTGTGAGTGTAAGTGAGTGAGAGGGTGGGTGAGTGGGTGTTATATTGGAATGAGGGTGGACATGTGTTTAAATATTATTGCACAAGTGTCAAAATATAAATATATATAACATATAAAGAATAAGAATATATGTCTTCATTCTTAAAAATAAAATAACTCGTAAAATTTAATTTATTGCAACAGATTGAGAAAACATTTTTGAGAAGGGGTTATGGGAGTCTAGGCATATACAGGGCTTATGACCTGTCATTGGCTGGTTTAAGTGGCCACTTTACACGTTACAGGTCATTAGCCCTGTAAATGCCTAGACTCCCATATTCCCTTCTCGAAAATGTTTTCCCTCTCTGTTGGAAAAATTTAAATATGAACAACTCCCTAGGGAGAAAATCCAGCCAGTCTGCAAGCATTTGGACATACTCAAAACATTATTGAATTAACTTGTAAACGATAATATATTAAAATTTTATTGCCTAGCTTGGAACATGGTGTGAACTCTTGTAAGCTAGGCAAAGTTCATAGTTTAAAATTGTAAATATGGTCAAATGTGTAAAAAAAATAAAAAAAATTTGAAGGACGTTGTGGTCCCGTGACTAGTGTCCCAAATTCCAAATCACAGGTCCGATGTTCGAACCCTACTCTGATGCAACTTGATTTCCTTTTTCAAATTGAATACCTCGTTCTAAAAACGTTGATTTTCCAAAATATTCCAAAATGATATTATTGGATTTTATTAATCCTTTTTACGTGTTCATACAATTGTTCTTTCCAAATATATTTTTAAAAAGCACCAGTACCTTAAATTCACAGTTAAATACAGTATTTTCGTGAAAACATAAATTGTCCACATCAATTTGTTTGGAAACAGAAAATGTTCTTTGGAATTGCTACTCTTATGTAGCGCCAGTATTACTCATCGTTTGACAGATCTAAAGCTCTTCTAGATAGTCTGTTTTATATGTCTTAGCTTATTGCAACAGAGAGGGAAATAAATTACAACAGGGATGGAGAATACCTTAAATAAAGGAATATGGAAGTCAAAGCATTTACAGGGCTTGTCATTTGTCATTGGCTGGTTTAAGTGGTCACTTTACACACTGTGCAACATTCACCATTTTGCCTATCTTTGAACATCCATATTTCTTCAATTCTTCAATTTGTTGATTTAGGTAAAGTTAAAGAGCTGAAACCTTTATTGTTGTGAAGAGATTCATCTAACTGAAATATTTCGCATACTAGGCAACGCCTGAAAACAATTTTTAAAATTTCAAACTTCTTCTTGGACCAGTTGGTTTTATTACAATATTTGAGTTTGTCGAAATGTTTGTAGCCTTTTAAGCCTTTCAATTCTTTAAAATAATTAATGAAATTACATATATTATATTCCTATCAAAACAAAAAGTAGGTACTGCGGTACCTACCTACATTCATAAATATCCAGTCATAAAAAATGATAAAATATGAATACAGCATAAGTTTGCTTAACCTTACATGTTTTTTTAATTAAAGGTAGCTAAATTAGTGAGGATACTTGTATATATCTACCTGTCATCTCATGTGAGAAGCAACAACATGTCAGATTAGATAACACAGCTTTTGATAATAACGAAATGATTCATTGTACTAACTTATTCTACGTGATAAAATTAATATAAATTCAATGCTACCAACATTATGCAGCTCATTGGCCGCCATGTTTGATGGAGTGAAAACTTTCTCCCGCGCATTTCGGTGTGGACCGAGTCTAGAAACATCGCCAAATGCGCGGTCAACCAATAACCGACCGTTTTGATTGTTTTATTTTTTGCGTATTGGTATTAGCGTTGCCAGATTATTATTTCAACAAATCGATCATTTTTCTATTCAAAATTAAAAAAAAAAAACAGAACTTAAGTGCATAATGTGAGATGCATAGAATTAAGAATAGTCCAGAAACCGCATACGCACATCAAACAGAAGGCGACTAAACTACTAATAAATGAGTAGGTTTACGTTTTGACCCATTAGTTTCTTTGTAGACGTCGCTCAGTACGCAACTCCTGATTTGAATTCAACTTTGCCGTGTTGTATTCTTAAAGTGTAGAAATACTGCTAGGATCTTAAAGAATCAGGTTTGGATCACATTTCATGTGTAATTATCAAATATATGTGTTTGTCACAAATACATTACTTAAAAATTGAATTATTTTTCCATCTGTCAGATTGTCGAAGAAAAGAAAATGAACATTTCATAAGTGTTGCCAGGGTAGTAATTTTTTTTCACTCAAATTTGCTCATCTAATGAGAGAACTAATGAAAATTAGACCTCGGATTAAACAACGCCGTGGGGGACATTTGAACGACATTATCTTTAAAACATCGAATATTATTTAACATGATATAAAAATATCCGTTTTATGTCAAATAAATTTTGTTTTATATTTTTAGTTTAAAGTTCATTAATTCAATTACTCTTATTTGATGACCCTCTACTTATCTACTCTGTTGTGTCAGTCAATATTTCCGCGTGCACAATAAAATTTTAGAGAAATGAACAGATTGTTTTTTTTACCTTACATTTGTGTTATGATTACATTTTTTCCCATCTTGCAGCATTGCGCGGCGACATCACGAATGCGCGCGGCGAAAGTGAGGCATAGTGGGGGCATTTTTGGACATAGCCCGATGTATTTAAATATGATTCTACGGTCCTTCTGGACTATTCTTAATGCTATTGTGAGATGGTTAAAAAATTGGTACCAGTTGGTACTTACTATCGAATTTTACTAACCTCCACAAATTACTTATTTTTTAGGCTTTCAAAATAAAAATTTATGTAAATTTAAAATTTTCCATTTCGGAATTCATTAAAAAAAATTATACAATTAATAATAAAGTTTAAACATTTATGAATCGGGTTGTGGTCCCGTGGCTAGTGTTGCGGACTCACGGATCATAGGTTCGAAGTCCGAGGTCCGAAGTTTTATCCCAACTTGATTCCTGTTTTAAATAGTGTGTGAAATACAACTCATTGAAAATGGCTCCAAAAATTTTGATATTTGGATAAATCATAAGAACGCTAACTTTTTTTTTTCCTTCAAGAAATAAAATTTAAAAAAATAGATTTTCACGTCCGTTCAGCGTTATTCAACATTTGTATTATGTTATAAAATTGAAAAAAAAAATTCGCCATCCTCCTTTTGACACCGCGATTTGAACGCTGATAAATATTTTCCTTTGGACCTAACAATTAAATTTTAGTTTCTTAATGGAAGGTTTTAAAAAAAATCTTAGTGTCTTTTTACAAAATCATTGAGAATTTAGGTAGCTACTTTTCCTTAAAAATCGAGACGGTGGCTATGCTGAATTTTATAATCAGCAGTGCTATTCCAAACCGCTCTCGCGGCCATACAAAACACTTTTACCTCGCTTATTTTGTACATAAATACGCGAGATAAAATATTTTTCTACAGTTTCAGGTCAGTTGTTCAACTATCTTTAAAAGTAAGAGAGTAATTTGGTAAACTATCTGCTAAATCATGAACTTCTAGGTATTTTTTCTAGGTCAAGCTTTAACAGAGATTTGTAGAAAAATGAAGTGTAACGCGCACCTGGCTAAGAATAGTAGTCCTCGGTTTCATATATTATATATATATTTATATAATATATTGCTGTTCCACACCACTTCGTCTGTTTGACCTATTCTCGCCATAACATGATAGCAAACAATTTTGTTGACGTATGTACATGTTTGTGTTTTTGAAATAAAAAATAAATAAAAATATGTCCAGTAAAACATAGAATATTTTTAAATATGGGTTTGCACTATAATACTCCATATATTATTTCGACGCTGGAAAGGAAACATTTACCAAGCGACATGTAGCAAATTTACGAAAGAGCCAATTAAAAACATACAAACAAAACATTACGCCGTTTTCCCGCTGGGGTAGACAGAGATCCATAGGCCATATAACATTATCTTTGCATACATTTTTTTACATTTTTTTTTACATTTTTTTTTTGCACCACAACAGGCCAGGAGGCCTAATTACAGTGGTGAATTACATCACAGAGCACCCAGGCTTGAGAAAAATCACATTTTAATTTTTGTGTTCTCACCGGGAATCGAACCCGAAACCTTCCGTGCGTGAGTCAAGCGTCTTGACCACTACACCACGGAGGCCGCCATACATATCTCGCTTCCTCTACATTCATACATCTTGCACGCACGCCGATTATTCCTACTCTTGACATGTCCATCTTCAAGTATATATGATGGACTTGATCGTGCCATGTCTTTCTCGGTCTTCCTCGTTTTCTGCATCCATCAACATTCGCATCGTAGATTCTTTCAGCCGTTCTTTAGCTGTCCGTTCGCTCTACATGTCCAAACCAACGCAGCACCCCTTTCTTGATTCTGTCGATAATGCATGTCTCAGCCTTACACAGTTCACGGATCACGACATTTGTGCACCGCACCTATCATACATAGTTTTACCACACATTCGCCTAAGGGATCGAATTTCGACAGCATTTAACCTACTTTCATCATCATTTTTCCAATTCCATACTTCGCTCCCATACTTTAGAGTTGAGACTAGAACTCCATTGTTAACTGCTAGGTTAGCCTCCTGCGGTAAACATTTAAAGTTAAAGTTGCGAGCTAATTAATGTTTTGTGTTTTAATTAATAAAGAGTTGTGTTTTATTTTTTTATTTAAATTATGTAGGAATCACGCCAAAGTAAAACGTATGTATGATATATTTTTATTGATTAATAAAAAAAAAAAACTTTGATCTAATCTTCTGTAAAGTTTCTACAAGTCGTTTGGTAACTTTTTCCTTTCCAGCGTCGATACAAAGGTGTAAGATTTATTGACCATCTGCTTAGTAATTAGATAATAAGACATATTTAATAAAGAAGTGGAAGCTTACCAAGTATTTTAATTTATATTATTATTACAAAAGTAAGTTATTTATTGAGCTGGCGTTTTTATTAGTTACTATCTATGTTTGGTCAGTTCAATGCCTTTCAGACATTGAGTACTGATAAACAGCGAGATTTAGAGTTTAGTGGACTGTATAAAAATTGTTACTTACTTTTAAAGTTCTGCCAATTGTTTCTTATATGGAGCATTTCACTATTTATTTATTTATTTATATACGGCATTTCTGCCATTTACATATATGTGGTATAAAGAGTGCTTAGAAATAAAAATATTAAAAAAAAAAAAAAACCGAGTATGAAATATTAATATACTCGTAC